>NW_022993983.1:0-5580 GCF_012275295.1 Melopsittacus undulatus | reverse complement strand
TGAACGGGAGCTCAGCACCTTGAGGAGATGCTGCTGGTGAGGAGCTCCCCGCAGCACCTGGCAAGGGGGACAGGCTTGTCCTGGCTGCGAGTGGCCTGGGGCGGTGGGACAGGCTGTGGCAGTGCCTGGGGACAAGTGCGATGGCAGTGCCAAGGGATAACAGGACAGAGCCATTTGGCTGTCCAGAAAGCTCAGAGGAGCTTGTACAAGGGCCTGTAGACGGGACAAGGGGGAAATGGCTTTTAAAACCTGACACGAGGGGACACTGAGATGCTTTAGGCAGATTTCTTTCCCTGTGAGGGTGCTGAGCCCTGGCACAGTTGCCCAGAGAAGCTGTGCTGCCCCACCTGGCATTGTTCAAGGCCAGGTGGATGGGCTTGGAGCAAGGTGCTCTGTGGGAAGGTGTCCCTGCCTGTAGCAGGGGGTTGGAACTGGTGAGCTTTAAGGTCCCTTCCAACCTAAACTGGGGCTGTGCCTCCATGATTCCTGATGGAGATGCCATGGGGATGCGGAAGGTGGGGCTGTGATGGCTGACGAGCCAGAATCTGACCCCGTCATTCCTTCTTCTGCAGCAGAAGCAAGGTGTCTTCCTCAGCCGGGGCCTCCAGCATCAGCCTGACAGTGGAGCATGCACTGGAGAGCTTCAGCTTCCTCAACACTTCAGACATGGAGGACTCCGAGGGCTCTGAGGAAGAGCCTCTCCAAGACGAGAGGTGAACAGCAGGGGTCCTGGGATGTGGTGCAGGGCAGGATGCAGCCCTGGGGCAGTTGGGATGGGGGATGCCCAGCTCTGCCAGAGTGGCCAAGCACATTTAGACCATCCCATCACACCTCAGGGCAGGTCCAGGTTGAGAAGCAACAGGATCTGGCCCTTCTACAGCACCTCCTGTATGAAGACAGGCTAAGAAAGTTGGGGCTGTTCAGCCTGGAGAAGAGAAGGCTGCATGGAGACCTCATAGCAGCCTTCCAGTATCTGAAGGGGGCCTACAAGGACGCTGGGGAGTGGACTCTTCGTCAGGGACTGTAGTTGATAGGACAAGGGGTAACGGGTTAAAACTGAAACATTAAGATTCAGGTTGGATATAAGGAAGAAGTTTTTTTCCTGTGAGGGTGGTGAGGCACTGGAATGGCTGCCCAAGGAGCCTGTGAATACTCTATCCCTGGCAATGTTGTACAGGGCTTTGTATGCTATGGTCTAGCGTGAGTCATCCCCCACATTGTGGCAGGGGGTTGGAACTAAATTATCTTAAGAACCTTTTCCAACCCAAACCAGTCTGTGGTTCTGTGATTCTGGTAGCACAGCACCACCCTGCATCTCCCTAGGGTGCTGGGCTGTGAGGCAGCCCTCATGCTCTATGCCTCTGGGACCTGCTCGTTTGCCCAGCCCTCATGCTGTGGTACTGTAGGTCCTTTAGAATTCCTCTGGGAATGGTCCAGGCCCAGGCTTCCCATTCTGATCTCTGTCTCCATCTATCCCTGGCTTGCAGGAGGGCTGGCAGACCGCAGCATAGCAGCAGGGCCCCCAGCGCTGGCGAGGACTGGTGCAGACAACACTGGCATGTTGCAGTGGCTCTGAGGCCAGCACCGACCCCCTGAGCACTGGCAATGAGTTCCTGGATAAGGCCCTGGTGCTTCACCTCAACAACTGCAAACCGCCTGCTGCTGGTGAGCACAGGGACAGATGTGCTGGGGATGGAAGATCTGGGGTGGGCTTGTTGAGTTCCCCTTTGAGGGGTGTCTTGCTGCAGCATGTGGTGAGCTCTGTCCCTGAGGTCTCCGTTTTGGCTGTGCCTTGCAAGAAACTGGGCACCTTCGGTCCCCTGCGGTGCCAGGAGATGTACGCCCTGGACAGGCTGCTGCGGGAGGCACAGGTTCTGGAGATCGTGGTGTCAGCTCATGGAGGAGCGAGCGGGAGCAGCTGCCTCTGCCACTGAAGGTAAAACCACACAGCCAAGGGGAACCGCACTGGGGCTGCATGTGGTGTGGTGTTCCGGGGTGTTTGACAGTGCCTGTCCCTGCAGTGGTGCAGTTTCTCAAACGCGAAAGGAGGGTGTGCTGCCCCTCTGGGGACTGCTGTGTGGAGGCCCCCAACATCTACTCCTGCCCCGTGGAGAGGTTCCTGCAGGTGCTCAGCACACAGTATGCAGCACCCATCAATGAGCAGCACCCTGGCCTGGCTGATGCTGGTGAGTACAGAGGTGTTTGGGGAGTTACCAGCCCCACACACAATGACCATGCGTGAGGGCCTATGCGTGCCAGAAGCCCCGCAGAGGGGTGGCCATGGCTGCTGCACATCCTGAGCCAGCTCTTTCCACACAGTTTGTGTGAAACTGGTGGAGGATGTGCTGAATCGGCGGCTGCCCCGGCGGCCCGGCAGTGCCCAGGGCGAGCAGGTCACTATCTTCCAGTACTGGAGCCACTTTGAGTCGCTTGGTGCCCTGGTGCTCGACAGCTACATGATGGAGCTGGCAGAGGAAGGTGGGTGCCCTCTCATGCTCCCTAGACCCTGGTATGAGATGTTGAGGATGTCCCTGCTCCCTGCAGGGGGGGTTGGACTAGATGAGCTCTGGAGGTCTCTTCCAACTTGAACTATCCCATAATTCTGTGAGGTGCTGGAGCATCACCACAGGGGATCACCCTGCAGTTACTACCATGGTGGCCTTGGGGCATCCCCCAGAGGCTCTGCCATCCTTGGGGTGGCCAAGTTATTCTGATCCAGTGCACAGCCCACACCCATGCTACCTTCCTGAGCACCCTAGGTCCTTGCTGTAGATCTGCAGCACCTTGGCTTGGGTGCCCCCATGTGTTGGCAGCCTGTGTGGGGTCAGCTCTACCAGGCACGGGTGCGGGGTTGCCAGAGCTAGGTTCCCTGTGGGCAGAGGGGCAGTGCAGCTGGGCTCCCCACACCCTTGCTCATCCCATGGTTCCCCACAGCAATGCTGGCACAGAACCTCAACTCGGACGACCAGGATGTGGTGCTGCGTGCCCTGAAGCGCATGCCTGAAGGCCGCCTCAAGAAGGAGGGACTGAAAGCGCTGAGCCTGCTCATTGTGGAGGGCAACAGCAAGGTGGTGAGCGCCGTGTCGGCCCAGCTCCGCAGCCTGGCAGAGAACCCCCGCTTCCGACAACGGGTATGTGCTGGAGCAGCCAAGGATGAGGTGGGATGTGGGTGCTGACCCCTGGCTCTGCAGGGTAATGGCACTGACCCTCACATTTCTCCCCCAGGCCCTTGTGTGCTACCTGGAGCAGCTGGAGGATGAGGAGGTGCAAACACGCGTGGCAGGGTGTGCAGCGCTGGGCTGCCTAAAGGTGAGAGTGATGCAGGGAGCAGGCAGCGGAGCTGCGTCCTCCAGAGCAAGAGGAATTGCATGTGGCTGGTGGCTCCAGACACACCAGCTCCCTTGATAAGAGGAGCTGGGGCTGCCCCACATATGCTGGAGAAGCAAGCAGGAGTAGGGGCAGGAAGGGAAGTGGGGAGGGAAGGAACAGGACCAGGATTTTCCTGCAGCATGGGGTTGCAGTTCCCTGTGCTGTCTTCTCCTCTGCTGTGTCCCTGCTGCCAGCCACACCGAACCCCTTGTCCCTTCTCCTGCAGGCCAAGGAAAGCATTGAGCAGCTGGTTTACTTGTGCCAAACCGACAAGGAGCCTGTGCGGGAGGCAGCCAAGCAGAGCCTGATGCTGTGTGGTGAGTGTCCTGCTGCTCCTCCCTGCTCCCTTCCCACACATTATCCCAAGTGGAAATCTTGTGGTGCCAGCAGACCCAGTGGTCGCATGCCTACCCCACGCATCCTGGCTCATCGTGCCCCAAGTTATGCCAGGCAACAGCAAGATGACAGTGGGCAGCGAGGGCTGGGCTCCTGTGGCCATGGAGCACTAAGCCTGGTTTTCATTTGTTATTTGCTAGATGGCACAGAGAGAACCATCTGAGTGGGTTTATAGGCCTCCAGGTCCGGCAGCTAACTGCACAGGTTGGGACACGTGAGCTGTCCTCATACCCTGTTCCACTCTGGCCGCTTTGCTCACGAATGTCTCCGTCTTAGAGCCTGTTCAGCCATGTCATGTCTGGATTGTGTGTGTCTTGGTTGTTCATAGAGGCCATTCCCGTGGCACACAGCACACATAGAAGCCTCGTGTCCCATGTCCCAAGCAGATTGTCCATGTCACCACATCTTGCTGGGGATGGCTGCTGTGGGTGGGGGTGCTGACTACAGCCAGCTTGTAGCATGGATGGATGGATGGATGGATGCATCCCTATGTGTGCCTGGGAAACCCTTTGGGATCCCTGGTCCAGTGAATCCAGAGTCACAGCCTGGTTTGGGTTGAAGGGGACCTTAAATTTCATCCAGTTTCCAACCTCCTGTCACAGGCAGGGACACCTTACACCAGACCAGGTTGCTCCAAGCCCCGTCCAAGTTGGCCTTGAACACTGCCAGGGATGGGGCAGCCACAGCGTCTCTGGGCAACCTGTGCCAGGGCTCAGCATCCTCACAGGGAAGAACTTCTGCCTAAGAGCTCTCTCATCTCCCCTCTATCAGGTTAAAGCCATTCCCCTTGTCCTGTCCTACAGGCACTTGTCAAAAGTCACTCTCCAGATTTCTTGTAGCTCCTTTAGGTATTGCCTACAGGATGTACACAGATGTGCATAGTCCATCTGAGATGCTAGAGCTGGCAGAGCCCCAAGCCCTGGCCCCTTTCCCCCAAGCCAGGCTCTCCTGCAGCCCAGACATGGGTGATCCCAAAATCCCTCTTCCATGTGGGCAGGGCAGGCAGCTGAAGAACAGGATGTGCAACATCCCCATCAAGAGGCTCTGGGGGCTTTTTGTGCCAGCTCCCAGCTGGGACCTGCCAAGAGGGAGGCAAGGAGGACAAGAGAGTTCTCCACTCTGTGGCCTTTTAGCATGCGGCTCAGCTCTGCCTGGCATTAGCCATATTTCCCTGGAAAGGCCAAGGAGATGGCTGGGTATGGGAACAGGTGAGAACGCTTCCGGAGCTTGCTTCCCTTACCACAGCACATGCTGCAGGGGAAGATGGCAAATCAGCTCACCGGCGGCTGGAGGAGACCCTGGACAGCCTCCGCGCGGATTCTTTGCCCCAGCCAGCATGCCAGCACAGCTTTCTGAGACATCATGCAACCCCTCTGCCATCCCTTGAGAGTCAAGGCACTGCTGGGCTCCAGCCTGGCACAGGCTGGGCCCCCCGGCCTGTGCCATTCCTGGCAGCGCACCAGAGCATCACCCCCAACAGCAGCTCACTGCAGCTGCACACTAATGGAGCACCCTGGCAGGTGAATACTCGCTGCACATCCCACCCTCTGATTGCTAGTTAAACCACACACCGAAGGCATCCACCCATCCTGCCCCACTTGTTTGGCTACTGGAGCCGCATGGAGACTACGGATTTCTGGAGCTCTGCACTTTGGGAAACCATGCTGTTTTGCCTGGGCCATGGGGACGTGCTGCCCCTTTGCCCACCCTAGATGTCCCAGGACTTCATAAAATGAGATATGATTATTAATATATTCTGCTGGAGTTTCTTCTTTTCCATCTCCACGTGCTTCCTGTTCCTCATGATGTGGCTGT
>NW_022993982.1:0-5653 GCF_012275295.1 Melopsittacus undulatus | reverse complement strand
TGCTCCATGAAGGAGAGTAGAGGCAACATTTTGGGATTCTTCTGTGGTGAACAGATTGTGTACCTGGCATCGAAAATGAATGGTAGTGTGAAGACTTGTCATTTCTGTGATGCTAAGCAGTACACTAATAATGTTCACGACACTTAATTCTCTGATTGCATGGGAGAACTGGTGTGAAATGGTTTTCGTCTTCTATTTCCCTTGCACGCTGGATGTCTTCTCCTACATCGGAATGTCTCTTGTCAAAGCTTCAATTCGTTCTCTAGACAAGGTCAAGTCTGCTATTTCTCTCTTTTGCACACTGTATTTCTCTTCCTATCTTTGGGCTTTCTATTTTCCCTCTCTTAGGCTAATTCCCTATCCTGTCTCTAGACCAATTACTTGTTAGCAAGAGTGAAGCTGAAATGCAACACAGAAGGCTCTAGAAAACAATTTTTTTCCCATCACCCCTGCTCTTCAACTGACTCCTGTTTCTGTGGAACAATAGTGCTCACTGTCAGATAACTCATACTGATTCCCCGGGTTACTGAAGGAGAATTGTGCCCAACATTTAATATTAATTGCTGTGTTAATTCCACAGCCAGAGCTGTGCATCATGAGGTAAAGTTAGCCAATAGTAGCTATGTAACTTCCAGGTTGCATGTGTGGACTAGACTAGTTCTCTCTCATCTACTGTTAGCCATCGGGTTCACTAGCATAAGAAACCCATTTTAGGATGTGATGAAAGATCCTCTCTTATTCTCTTCACAGCATAAAAGGGTGTTGGTGGCCAGTTTAGACTACATGTCTAAACATTTATATACATTTTATATGATTGACACTATATGAAGTGAATCTGCATTTCACGACAGACACCAACTTGTAAGAAAGGTAATCATGGAAATCATAATGATACTCACATAAAATTTTTAGGGGACCATAATAGGTAATTGTTCTTCTTTAGTCTCAGGAAATGTCTTCAGCACATAAAGACCAGGCAAGAGATGAAGAAAACAAACGTAACCACAGTATAGTTGCTGAGTATATCAGCTTATTAAAAACTTCAATCATTCCAACAAATAGGATAAAGATAATCTTAAGGTCCTTTCCAAGTGTAACTATTCTATGATTTATGATTTTATGATTAAAAGTAATGAGGACAAGACGATGACTCTGCAGCTACAGCTCAGTGTGGGAAAGGACCAATCTGAGAGATGATGGTTGAGTGCCACTGAGGGCAGGCAGGAGCGAGAGGAGATGTTTTCCTTGCTTCCTTGAAACTCCATCCTGTACACTCAGAGTGGCTCTACAGCAGCACATGGTACAGAAGGCAACAAAAAAGAAGGAGGGGGGAAGCTAGCATCATGGCACTAGCAGACAGGAGCAGTTCTCTCCTACCCTCCCTGCTGCAAGAATTTAATCATGTTGGAATTCTGAGCTAGAAAACACCAGATGAGGGTATTTTTTCTGGAATTACAGACATGGAACAAGGATCGAAGCAAGTGACCCCAGGGCAGGTGGAGCTTACCCTTAGTTCACCTGGATCCACTCCAGTGCTCACCAAATACAGCGAGTGAGCCTCACTGCTCTTGGCAGTACATAACTGCATTCCCAGCAGAGCTGGACAGTCACAGAGCATCCTTCACCATGGCCATTCACTAGCTATTGTGAGAGCATTTACTTATTTTGGATGTTTATAAACTCTTGCTGGAACGCAAGACCTAATTGGGATTCATCTGAATCCTGATCTTTTTGATCTGGAAAAACCTTCAGTAATTGAAAAAAATCTATTTCATCTCTTGCTTCAGAACATCATGTATAGTTTATAACCTAGGAACCCATGGCTCAGATTTATGGTAATCATATAACATCTGTTTAATTTTAAAATTTATGGAGGCTTTTTGGAAATCCCTTGGAGTTTTTCGACTTTCTGTCTTCTCTATGCACACAGAGGATGTCAGAAAATTAATTTCCTGTGTAAAAATACAAGATGACAGAAGGTCCAAGTGTAAACCTATTTACAAGAAAATCATTGCCAGTGTTTAGAAAATTCTGCTTTTATTTGAAATATTTGGAGGTGTACCTGGCTTCCCATGTCTCATGGTATTTAAGCTTATAAGGCTTTCTGTCCAATAAACTTTAGTGAAAAACCTCCTCTGTATTGATTTTTCCCTGATGAATTGTGAACTGTCTATTCATATGGTGATCCATTTATTTAATAAAGAAGACAAACCTGTAGGAGTTTCTTATTTTCCACCCCTCTGGCCTCTTGTGAAAGGACTTAGCCTGCTGCGAGGTCAGCATTCAATTTAGAGATGAAACCAGATGCCACTGACTGACATCTAGTTGGTTACTTTATGGCAGAGTTAGTTTAACAGCAGGGTTAGGAATGGGCTCTCCTTTCCTTATACAAAAAAGGTAAAGAAACACAAAGCCCATATGTGGCAGAGACCTTAGCAAAAGGGACTCAGTGCTACGAAAGCAATGACCCTCATTTCTTTCCATTTCTACTCATGCACCGAAGTGAATTAGGACAGAAATACTTGACACTCTAGACAAATATAATAAATCCAGGGCACTGCTGAAGGAAATCATGAAGTTCATCAATCAGCTCAGTCCCATTTGGTGGTGGAAACCATTACTTATTCTTTCATAAAAACCTGTGTGAAACAGTTAAAATTTTTTTATCCCATTGGAGTGTCCAGACCTTTAGGTTTCAGTACAGAGAACTACCACAGAGAACCGCAAAGGCAACTGATACCTTCATTCCCCATCACAGAGAGGAAGGGCTGAACATAAATCACTTTTTATTAGCAGAATCCCTACATAGCACTGGGGAGGAGCAACTCAGTTTTGAAAAGGGAAGAAGTATACAGAGTTAGCACCCAGGTATCTGACAAGCATTTAGTGCAGTGATGCTAGGGCTCCTGTGTCCTACGACTGGTACTTCTTCACCATCTTCACTTATCAGTTGTGGGGGCTGCCAGGCCTTCTGCATGAACCAGGAGGAAGAGAGCCTTCAGCAGTCTAATTCTAGCAGGAACCACCTGAAACTTAGACCACTAATGCCAGGTGAGAAATCTTGGAAAACCTGCAGTCTGTATCCACAAAGCAAATAGTAAGTCAGGAAGCATCAGCAAATATTACATGCTCCAGAGTTTGTCCATACTCCACCAAAAGTGAGTGGTCCTCTGTTTCAGGACACCTCAGGAGGACTCTGAAACATACTGCTCTCTTTGATGCTGGATATTTCAGGGTTTTTTTTTTCATTTTCTTCCAAAGAGAAATTTCAATACAGCAAGTTTTTCATCTTACTCAGATTAGAAAGCTTTCAGAAAGTTGGAATTTCCTACAGTAGTGCTTCAAACAGCTCTGTTGGAATATGTGACTGCTCATGGTGAACTCTGCAACTCTGAAACCTGCAGTAGCCTGAGAGTGCTTTACCAAAGCGTGGACCAAGGTTTGTATTAGGCATTGGCTACAGCTTTGCTCATTCAGTGACTTTCTGAATGTTAAGGCTCCAGTGCTGTCATTTCTGTCATCAATTTCTGTTCCAAACAGTCCTTCATTTTCAGGTAAAGTTTCATCCTGAGCTTTGGCAGTTAAACCATGTCCTTCTGCCTGAGGCTCACCTAGCAGCTTCTGGGTGTGCTGTAAACCAGTAAGGTCATCAGCTACAAAGCAATAACAATTGGAATCAAATATCCCTGCAGTAAAACCAATGAAGTTTCATTGCTCCAAATAATTATGCAGAGGTTAACACTACATGACTCTGCTGACAAAGTCCAAGAACAAACACAATTCAATTCAGTCAACCATCACTGTGCTGACCGGCTGTTAAAAAACAGTAAAAGCTTTTTTTTCTCAATAAAAGAAGTTTGTACAACTTAATATGAGTATAGTCTGTTGAGTTAAAAAGGTGCTAGTTTTACAGTCTCTTTTTCTAAGTAGAACCACACTTCAACATGTATTTATTCTAAATTGCTGGTTTTTGATCTTTTTTCTCTACAATGTCGCCTTTGGGGAACACCTAAGGATCTATAAATGACTGTGTAGCATTAGACATTATACATAATGTTAAAATAACTTGTCCAGGACCTAAAAAACATGCTACACCAAGACAAGCTAGCCAAAGACGTGACATGCTGCTTTTTCCTCTTCCCCACATGTTTCCCCTTATTACAACTCTGGTAGATGCTGAACAGTTCTCAGACTCTGCTATGGTCTAGAAAGAAAAATGCCTCAGAGAACAAATGTACCTGGATTATCTGAATCTTTGATGTAGGGAAACTCAGGCAAGGACTCAGAAAGTATAAAAACTAGAATAGGTTTTGCTGTGGCAGAGAAAAAAAGATATTAGTGTAGTTTAAGCTACAGACTGGGTATGAAGGAAATTGAAGAAGACTATAGTATACTCTGCAATAACAGGACAGGGCAGATGAGTTACATGTCTATCTACAGATAAATGTCTGTATTTAGGCACTTTTCTCCTCATTCCATCAACACTCTTTATCAGCTGAGGAATCTCATTATATGTCTTTAAAATTTCTCATGAAACAACTTCTTTCTTAACTAAAAAATGCACTGGCAACCACTGAGGCAGAACAACAGACAGGCCACCTGCTTCACAAAGCTTTTTGCTTGCTGATATTCCCTGTGCATGTGCAGTTTTAAAAAAATATTAGGATCTGAGTGAAAAGAATGAAAAGAAATGTAAAGTTCCTCCATTGTTGCTATAGAGCAGAAATAATAGAGGAAAATGTTGAAGTACTGTATGAAGTCCCTCATCTGGATATTATTACTTCATATTTTTTAAATCATGTACAGTACTATACAGATTGCTATTGCTACTGCTTTTTCTTTTACACAGTCTTCATATCAAGTATAAAATACAATGCAATTTTTTTTGCCTATCAAATCAATCACTAGAAAACACTTTACCAGATGATTTTAGTATGCAGTTAGGGTGGCTGCAAAGTAGAATAATACTGCTGGTTTATGTGTGCAAGGAAGTTTAGGTCATGTAATGTATTATATTACTGAGCTGTAATAGGTAGAAATGTAAACAACAACCTAGACAGAGAGAACAGCAAACTCTGCAGGAGATTTCTACTTAAAGTTGAACTACAAAATATCTATAAATAATCTCTTTAGAGACATCCAGAAGGATTTAGTGATAAAATAGCGATGAAAGAAAGGATCTTGGTAGCCCTTACAGAAAGCTGAAATCGTTAAAAAGCACAAAAAAAAAAATCTGAGGCTTGATATTCTGCATGTCAGTAATACCAGAAGAAATATGAAACACTCCACTGATCCTCTGCTCTTTTACTCTCTTTTCTTACTTTTGTGTGTCTCAATGTCCTTTTCAAATGTCTGGACCCATGGACCAATATCTTCATCCAACAAATACTTAAACTTTCCAGTGCCTAAAAGCCTGCCTCGTTGCTCTGAACTCTTCACAGGGTCCCTCCTGACCTGCACCTGAGGAAGGAAGACCTTGTTGCTGTCCCACTTCCTCACAGCAAAGCTGAACTGACTCAGTCTAGAGAATAATAGAAAAAACGTTGCAAGAATATGCCATGGAGACAAAAGCATTTTCTATTCCAAACTCTCTGTGGTCATAGCACGACAGAATTCTCCCCAGGAATTTTTTTTTTTTCCCCAGTTTACTGGG
>NW_022993981.1:0-5696 GCF_012275295.1 Melopsittacus undulatus | reverse complement strand
CCTGTTTGGCACTTAAATATAAACCTTTCTTCATGATTCTCCCACACAAGCTGAAGAACAAAGAAATTGACTTGGATCAGTTAAAGTTAGTTTTTAAGTGAGCAAGCACTTAAGATAACTGCAGCATCCAGAACGTGGCACACATGACTACAGCACACACTACAACACCCAGGTTAACTTGAGCAAATAGCACTGAACACTGTTAGTTAACAACCCACATGAAGACACACAATTCCTAATGGATATGAAAAAAATAAACATTCTGAAAGTTACTATTCCCTTACTCCTACTCCAGGAACACTTCACCTTCAATGCAAGTTCAAGCGCAGTGGCCAGGGCTGAAACACACAGGCCAAAACCTGCCAGATGTGCTGAAACATGCAGGCCAAAATGCATCAGATGTGCTCTGCGGGTGGTTGCAGCTGCCAGCACCCCAGTTTGAGACCCTGCATCTCCCTGGTGACCAGCAATGGTGTCACTGACACCCATAGAAACCTCCCTAGTTCTGTTATGTACAGCAACATCGTCATCATTCAACCCCAAGAAACAGAGCTGAGAGGTCAGGAGATAAAGAGCCACCCAAATCCCCCTTCTGCTTTGACAGAAACCTTCTGTGATGGTTGGGCAGCAGTTTGAAGGGTGAACACAGCAAGCACATTGCCTCGTCCTTCTGAGGGTTTCCATCCAGAACGTTGTCTTGAAAGGTTAAAAACCTCCAGAATATCAAACAGGACACTTGCCATGACAGCTGAAGCTGCAAGTAAATGTAGTTATTGATACATCCGTTGTACAACACCATAGAGGCAGTTGGGAAAACTTCTTCCATTGACTGCTTTTCTCTGAATTGAAAACTGTCTTCAACTTATGAACAAAAATACGTGCTGCTACACAGTGATAACAGCACAGGTTTAAGCTGACCAACTAAGCACTACAACAGGCACCAGAAACTCTGTACAACATCACTGCATCTTCCACTTGTCACCCTGAACCTCCAACTTCTGCTCAGGAAAACTACAGCTCCCAGGATGCATTACTACATGGCAACCCAGGCAGGCTACTCAGCTAAAAACACAGCACTGCATACTGGGGCCTGTAGTTTCCAGGAGCCACATTCTTACCGAAGATGAGACCAGATGTAGGCCATATTGCACACTTGCACGGGCCAGCAAACAGCACACACGTACTGTACAGGGAGACTGCTGCTAGTAGCCATCAGGTAAAGCTGGATCAATATCCAGTCTCATACATTGAACTTCAGAGGACAAAGACTTCAGTAAAAATAAACATCAGCTAACTAACAATTCCCAAAGCACCATCAGTAGTTCAGCTACTTTCAAACATGCAGAATGGGACATACTTTCTAACATGTTTATGCTAAAGCGCAGTAAGAACTCCCCCACCCCCAAGACTGCTACATTTAATAACACTAAAGTGTGCTCTTCTGAATATCAATCAGAAAAGTGTGTTTGATATGGGGCATATTCCCTGTCCACAATTTACTAATCTGGAAACAAACTGCTCTCTTCCTCCATTTCTACAATGTGCTGAAGCAGGAGCTTGCCTCTCTTGCAAAAAGAAAAGCAGAGCTTAGCTGAAAATTAAATAGCTGTGTCTCAGCGTAGGCCTCAGAGAGGAATACGCTGTACTTCAGTAAAGGGAAGGGCAGCTCCCCCTACCAGTCTGTTCTAAGAAGGTTTTTATCGAGGAAGGAAACAACCAGGGATCAAAATGAGCAAGTCTTCCTTTCTTTTCCCTCCCTTTTCCCACAAGCTCTGGATTATTATTAAAACCAATAGTACGCATGTATAATTCCCCCCAAGTCCTTCCAGGTTTCACTGGTCCCTGTCGAACAAGCAGGGTTTCCAAGCTAGCAGGCAGCACTGCGAAAGAAAAAGGACCACGATTCTGACCCAAGAGAAAGACACTGTCCCGCTGCAACAGAGACACAAACAGTGATGCTCCAATCACCCAAGAGTCATCCTGATGCACTTCCCTACCGAGGCAAGAGGCCACAGGAGCATCTAAAGGTTTTGTCAATACAGCAATACTGTCCATAGGCCAAAGACAGCTGTTGCCATAGTTACTATCAGCCAGCTTATCAGAAAATAATTATTGCGATTACTCAGAAGTTTTGTTAAAACAATTTAAAGCTTCAATACGATACCACTTGGTCTCTTCAATTAACTGTTTGCAACTGCGCTGCTTTCGGGATCCACACAGTTAACGCTTGGATCTGCAGGCTTGGAGGGGAGCAAGGGAAGGAATCAATGCTCCTTCTCCCTTTCGCACTGACAGCTTGTATTTCACAGGCAGGAACAACGAAACTGAACCAACCATACGCTCGGCTGCTGTGTTGGAGTTCTCCTCTCGTAGGCCTGGAGACCAAGTACAAGCACAGGCCATCTTAGAGCCACAGGCTCCAATCTGCCCTCACTTGCTTTAAGCAGTCACATATCCACACTCCCATTCCACAAACACAGGGGCACGTTCTCCAAACACATTTCTAATCACGGATGCGATGGTAAGAGCCTCTCAGTGAAGAGGCACACACACAATTCCTGTAGCAAGTGAACTTGGTAATGTTCCCTTTTGTCCTACAGGGACAGCACTGTCAGGTGGAAGGGCCAATCTGAAGAACACACGATTTAAGAGATCCGACATTAAAAAAGCACAGAACTGTGTGAACATGGCCTACAACAGAGCTCACATAAGGAGTGAGGCTGTGCTTAACGTACTATCTATAAACGCATCCCACTAGTAACAACAAACACTAGGTTAGGGCCGGGTGGAATAGTGGGGGGGGATGTATGTTTTCTGGTGGGGGTTTTTTAAAGCATGCTTTGAGCATACAATCTGATCAAAGAGTGAGTGTTTGCAATGACAGCAAACGTGAAATCTCAGGTAAGAGGGAACGAATGAGAGGTCAAACCATCCCGGCAAAGAGCTTTTTAAGGCACAGGGTGCTTGCTAATTCCAACTGAGGTATTACAATGATGTGAACAGAGAAGCCAACATCAAGTAGCACATTCCCTCCTCAAAAGCCGGGGATGATCGAAGTATTAAAACAAAAGATGCTGTGGTAGGTTGGGGCTTTGTTAGGGCAGCAGGCACAGCAATGCTCTCGGACCGAAGGGACCTTTCAGAACTTTCTATAGGTTTAAGAATCGCGTTAAGGACAGGGGATTCTGTCAGGTCTGATGTCACATGAATGCACCTTTCCTCAGCACTAAGCACGTTTTAAAACCTCTTTTGATCTTTGTATGTTTTATAACCATTCTACATCCACACTTGCCATTTTGCTTTTGTGAGGTTTTGACATAACAAAAGCAGACTCCAACTTAAAATCACGCTTAACCAATTTTAATCCAGTGAGGAACTTGGTAAGGTGCAGGAGCCAAAATTTATTGAAAACTTAAAGAAACACAGGGTTGTTTTGTTGGGTTTTTTTAAATGAGACTGTATTGACAGTAAGAAAAAAGGAAAATAAGAAAATACAAAGTCGTCCCCCCCATCCCCAAATGTAAATAAACTTCTTTTTTGCCTGCGTAATGCATATCCTGCCCCTGGCACAAGCCAGACACTGGCTTTGTGCTATAGTGAACATGAAATATTAATGTAAGATACCTATAAAAACTATCCTTCAGTTTACCCTCTATTTACAGGGTACAGAAGTAAATACCTTGCCCCATGCATTGGGCAGACATCTCAAAACCCTCCTGCGCGCTGCCCCACCTTCCCACTATATGGTTCGTTCCTAAAAAACCTTTGTGCAGTTCAAACACATCAGAAACAGGATGTGAGCTGCTTTCTGGCACAGAGTAATTGAACAAGGGCAATTCACAATCATACAGGAGCCAGGCCTTTTGTGGAGCCTTACACTTCTAGTACACAGCTACACATGTGACTGCACAGTTGTGAGCATAAAGGGTGAAGGAGACAGTGAAGAAATACTATTAGAAGCTTAATAATAGGTTTTTAGCACTGCCCTTTTCACACAAGAAGCCTCTCCTGAAGGCCAGGCTGCTTTACAGTTCACACCACACCATGATGGCGCTCTGAAAAGCAAAGCCCTATCACACTACTAAGGTCTTTCTGGAAGATTTTAAGCAAGCAAAACCCAACAAACCCAAAACAACAGTAAAAAGGTTAAGTCACCAACATGTGTTTCTCACATGATGTTCATCTTGAGTTTCTGGTACCCATGCAAAATGCCCGTAACATAGGAGATAAGGTAAGCCCATCAAGGTTCCTACCAACTGGTATTGAAATGAAAGTGAAATCTTCATTGGAAACAACTTCCAGTAGCATCAATTCACTTGACTGAATAAAGTTCTTCATGGTTCTGACACTAAGTAGACAGAAACTGAACAGCTACAACGTGTTTGCATGCAAGCATGCCCATTATAAACAAACAGCATGAGCAGCCCAAGTGACAGCCAGGCCCATTATTAAAGCACCCCAACTGCACACAGAATTTAACAACTTTTTTTTTAGGAGCCATTAAAACACTTTTATTTAAAAAAAATAAAAAAAACTATAAAATTACCTCTTTTGTATGGATCCAGCCCAAGGATTTGTCATTTGCTTTTAATTCTAATTTCTACAGTGAAGTTTCACAGACATACACAAAACCTCATCTTTAAAAGAGAAAAGTTGTAACAAGAACTATTTAGGCTACTTGAAACAACACAGCTGAAGCTGAATGGCCTAGGGTGAAGAGAGATCTTTACCAAACTAAACTGAAAGTAGTGATCCTACTGCTGAAGCAGAAAACACAACAGTGTTTTTCTCTGAGCAGTGTTAAGTTTCAGTTTCCAACTTTTGCTTTAAGTTCTTTGAAGGGAAAGTTTTGTATTTTATTCCCTAAGGAAGAAAAAATATTTTCAAATGCCTTCTTGACCTCACAAACAAATCCAGTTTAGGACGCAAACAGAGAAGAGCAAAGATTAAAAGCTTTCAGGTAGAGATCTTATGATGACTAACAGGAAAATAATTAACTAATAACATTCTTAACGGGACACTTTGAATTATACACATCAGCTCTGTTAGGTACTGTAAAAGATCACTAAAATTCACTAACTGAAACAAAAAAAAGCACCCTAATGGGATCAACTTCAAGTTTGCTGTCACTCAGGTCAGTGTGAATAAAAAACTGGGGGTACAAACATAGCTGACACCAGTAAGTACTTAGCAAGCAAGCACCTACCTTCTGCGGACAAGGTCCCTTAAGACCTTGAAGTAATACTCCAGACATGCTACTACGCAACATGAAATCAATGGATAAAGAGGTTGCTTCATACTCCCTTCTCTATCAGCTCAAACTTGTAGCTGATGTAACTAGCATAAGTAACCTAATTTCTCTAGCACACTAAGGTTGAAAGGTTTAAAAACATTCGCAGCAGCCACTTCATCCTGTTTGGGGTTTTTTAATACAGTATTAAAGTTTCATTTACTGAGCTAGACAAATGCCCTTTCTAGAAAAGAATAATTAAAAAGAAAATGCCCCCATAGAAGCAGTTTCACACAGCTATCATGAAACATGCCAGATATATTCCCAAGCCTGTGATCCCTTCTAAAGTGTAGTGATTAACTTCAACTAACACGGGTAGTTATGCACGTTTCATTTTCTACTTTAAGATCCAGTTTCTTGCCAGTAAGCTAACAACACTATTTAAATATAAACTATAAAATCGTAT
>NW_022993980.1:0-5719 GCF_012275295.1 Melopsittacus undulatus | reverse complement strand
AAATGCAGATAAACGCCTCCAGTGCCCATTGCTTTATGGAACATCAATGCCTGCAACAGTGTGTTTGGATACATGTCTAAAATATACTTTTTTCTTAAATACTTGATTCTGTGATGCCCTATATCATAATTATACAGTGCATTAGAAGTATTTTTTCCCTCCCTTTTGAAATACTGTCTTCAAATTTCACAGTACGTACATAAGTGATTGCATTAGAGAAGAGATTTATAAATGCAACTAAATGTTCAACTCTGTACTGTACCCTCTGTTATATGATGTATCTTTGGTTTTGTATGGTCTGGCAATTAAATAATTTTAATCTTGTTGATCTCTGCGTCACTTCCATCTATAATGTCAACTGGCTTTTCACAGCAGTTTCAGTCAGACCACAAGCATTTTCCTCAGTAAAGCAAATGATAGAATCCTGTAGTTATTTTCATTGCTGCTTTCTGGACTCCATCAGTTCCTAACATTTTACTTTTCTATGGAGGTCGAAAAGAACAGAACAGGAAATAAAGTGTTAATACTATTAAAAAATTTTTGGTACTCTCCTTGACTCTTCTTCAAATTTTTACAAGAGATTGAGCAAATGCCCTCATGAAGTTGCCCAGCTTTTATTCTTGGTTAGAGTGAAAAACATATTGGCCTCATTTTCTTCTACTAACACCAGTTTTGCAATCTTTTAACTCAAGTTTCAGCTGAATTACTTCACAGTTACAACTGAGTAAAGAAGAGGAGAAATTGCTTCATTATCTGTTTTTCAGTTTTTCTCCTGTGGGGCATTGGAATCAAGGTAGGGAGTCTTCAATTACAGCAGGAAGGGAAATCACTTTTTCTGGTCATGGTTGGTCAACAACCTAGGGATGAGTGAAAAAGCCCTGTGCACCATGACCCTCATCCTCACAAACAAGCTCAGCCTGGATAATTGTGCTTTGACTGCTATGGCCCTAGAGGACAGGCAAAAAAACTGGACACTTACTGAAGCCACTTCAGTGATTTGCCATCCCCTGTTATGTGAGCTGCAACAGTCTGCATTTGCCCTCAAATCAGGCTGTGCTCTACACCCCAAATTCTCTTCCTGTGTTTTATCCCTCTTAACTCAAGCAACACACATTGTCTTCTGTCCTCTCATTTCACTCTATTCCCTGGAGACACCCGATTTCTTCTCTGAAAACTGTTCTTACTGAGCTACCTCCCAGACCTGCTAGAGGTTAAACAGGGAGCAGAGGTTGTTCATCCAAGGACACATTGGTTCAGTTCGTGCTATATTGCTGACGTCTAGCATGATGCTCATACAGTATTACATGTTCCTATCTTCTGGCCTGTCTGGACACCAATAAAATACATATACTTCACATGCTGAAATATGCCTCTTTCCCAAACAATCTGTCTGTCTCAAAAGCCAGACTGACCAATGGATTTGTTTTGATTTGGGGCAGGTAAGCAATTTGCCTGCTGTTTTACAAACAAGACTGAGAAAAACTGTGAGCAAAAGCATCTTTTGGCTTCGTGACACAAACACTGTCAGCCAGTCCAGACTTTTATTTAGCTAGGTTTTAACTGAATTTATTATTAAGCAGAATGAATTTTATAACCAGATGGGAACAGTAGCCAGGAGCCAGCTGTGGCAGACCACCACCCCTTCCAGGCAGTGTGGCAGGCTGCTCCTCCCTCTGAGGACCAGGCCACAGATCTGAGGATCAGATGATCAATTACACAGGTTGTGTTATCACCTCTTCTCTTTGTTAATACCTCTGCTTTCCACCAGCCACTGGGGACCTCAGGATGAAACCTCAGGCCAGGTTTTGAAGTATGTCTGTCATATAAATTAGATTAAAAAATCACCGTCTCCAGGGTAAAAACTGACAGCACAGCCAGGTTTGTCTACAAGATCACTCTGCAACATGCACTTCAGAAGGAGAGACATCAGCGATGGCTAAGTCCATGCATGGCCCTGAATGGACTTTACTCAGATATCTTTGCCACACCAAAATATGACAGCCTTATACCTGAACTGGAGCTTAGAGTGGAGAAAAGTAGATCTCACATCTCTCCCATGGGAAAGATAGTGTAAAGCTTCTGAACAGAATCCTCTCAACTACTGTCCTGTGAAATGCAAACATACGGCATAGCA
This sequence comes from Melopsittacus undulatus, assembly GCF_012275295.1. Taxonomy (NCBI): domain Eukaryota; kingdom Metazoa; phylum Chordata; class Aves; order Psittaciformes; family Psittaculidae; genus Melopsittacus; species Melopsittacus undulatus. The sequence continues at coordinate 3,585 of NW_022993980.1, read as the reverse complement.
GGGGGCTCTTATTGCATGCCAGTTAGAAACATATGAGATATCACACTCAATATTAATTTTTTACAGATTGACCTTCCACCACACCAGGAGATTGCACCATTATCTGCAGCAAGAGCTTTTCTTACTAAATGGAAACAATTCCTGCTTTGATCATGATGAAAACACTGTTTCACTACATATGGAAATGAAAAGAGAAGTCTCAAATCAAGAAAAATAAATCCCTAATCACCACAAAACAAGAAAACAATTCTGTTCAAACCTCTGCATCTGTCAGTGCTACTAACCAACACACCTTGAATTATCATCATTGTAGCTGACAGTAAACTTTCGGCCAGTAAACTATGATGCATTCTATCTTACTATAAAACAGATTTCCTAACATGCAAAACTGATAACCCAATCACAGCTGCATGAAAATAGCAGAGGAGTAGGTAGGGAAGAAGAGTGATAGAAGGTTTCAGAAATAATTGTCCCTGGACAATAGAGATTCTTTGTGCAAAGCTTTCTAAATAGGAAGAAATATCTTTCAATATATTTCATTTATTATTTTGGTAAACAATATTCTTCATTAATAGAATAAACTTAAATTAGATACGCCCTGCATCACTTCAGTGATACCTAAGACAATACCACCATTTTAAGAAGAAATCCTCTGTCTCCAAATGTATGTTTTTGCACCCTAAAAGGAATGATGTTATTAAAAAGAATCACTACAGCCTTTCCTTTAGGAAACTTCGAAACTTTTCTTTCCTGAAAGATTTATGAAGACTAAAGAAAGCTCAAGCACCTCTTCAATGAAAGAGAGCCTACACAGCTGAGGAAGATACAGTGATCTGTGACAGTATAATTCCCACTTTCTAAAAATTTGACTGTGCCTAAAGTGATGGGACGTATATGGGTAAAACACAGCTGTTGTATGGTCTCAGGAAAAAGTGCGAGGAAGAGTTAAGTCATATGGGTGCTAAAATGATGGTCACTAAACATAGCTATCATTAAACTATTTTTAAAGTTTTAAACAGGAAACATGATCGTACCAGTCAGCAGTTACTGGACAACCCAGCTGGGAGGATCCACCAGCAGCATAATTCAGACACAGACATTCAAACACATTGCATATGAACCATTAGAATAAGCAGAAAGAGGGGCAGGATTCCAGAATTTATTTTTAAAAACATTTCATAACAACCCTCTTTACTCACGCCAGCTACGCAGTGTTCAGGACCCTCCTGATAACTGCTGTGGTGATCTCATCTTGAATTCTCATTATATAAATGAGCTAAAGAAAAATCATGTTCAAGGTGTAAAAAAGCTTTTATTCTATCCAGAAAGAGGAGTCAACACCATATAGATATTAGCTGCTGTGTTCTGCTCCATCAACTTCCAAAAAACCTACTTGCTAAGGAAACCATGGAATTTACTTGTTCTGCTTATTTTGTTTGCCTGTTGACAGCTGTCAGATGGCATACGGTGATTGGAATGCGCAAATAGCACAGCAAGATTTTCTTCAGCAGCACCACACTGGCACATTTAGCGAGGGAATTGGAGCAGAGGGTTGTGGCTATGCCAGCAGGTAGGATGAGTGTTTGGTAAGTGAGACCACTCCAGAAAAAAGGACGTGTTTGCTTGCACCATCTACCCTTACCTGGAGCTACAGCAATGTTGTACTGTGAGGAGAGTACTTAAGAAATAAGCTTTTTTTACAGTAAGTGATACTAATCAGGTTTTGTTACCCATCCCTTACTCACTGTCCAGGCTTCTCAAAAGCAAGCTATTGTATTCCTCTACTTCTGTAACACTCCCATAAAATCTTTCAGACTACAAATGGCTTTCTTCCAAGCACCAGATTTGCCATGTTGGCCCCAATTGTCAACTTACCTGCCATTAATCCAGAACTTCTGAAAAAGTCATGCAACACAGCAACAGAGCTACAGCAGCAGAGGTTAGTCATTACCATGCCCCTAACTGAAGTGACAGTACTAAAATCACATTAGGGAAGAATTTCAAAAGGCTACAACCTACTGCATCTAAGTAAAGAACGTAAATGAAGTGTTAATTGAAAGTCAGAGAGTATCAAGTTATGAAAAAATAAGATTTGAAGAAGAGTACAGAGAGGAAAGAGAGACTCAGCTGTTAGAGAGAAATTATTCATAAGACCAACTGCTGTAATTTGGCAAAAAACTCCAAAAGCACCAATTCTGTATTACCATATATTGTTAAATTCAACACTGTGAGAGACAATTACTGAAGATGCTAAATCCATACACTGCAGAAACCCACCAGCAGATGGCTGACCATGCCTGACATTTAGGAAAAAAAAATCACATGAGGTTGCACTGTTCCTTTGTACTTGCCTCTGTAACTCCTCCATTACTGCCTACTGTTGATACGCTCAGAAGGAAACCTGAGCTGGCCCTGAATTGCAATGAAGTGCCTTTGTGTTATATGGCATGCTTAACTTACACGTTTCAATGTTATTTTTGGCAGCATGTGATAAAAATCAAAAACTCTATGTGGTGTGTGCGCAAGCACATTACATTCAAGTCACATAGCAGGAGGCTAACTTCTGTCCCCAAAATAAATGTACTATCAAGGCTGAAGTTTTCTAAAAGTGTTTGTTTTTTTTTTTCCCCCATCTGATGCTCATTTGGGCAAAGAGAAAATAGCTTGTCTTAACTGGAAGGATGCAGCAGCAATTTGCAGTAGTACACCTGCTCAGCTCTCCCCACAACCTTTAACACGTTCCCAGTGCTGCTGGAAACTGAAGAAACTAACCATGGTCCTCTCAGACATTCTAACTCCCTGCCTCCCCCTCCTCCACCCAAGCACCTAGATTAGCCTATAGGGAGCACTGACCTCAAAAACTGCTTCAGTGGTGCAGCAGGAACTGCAGCACTGCTCTGTACAACAAGGGTTGTCGTTCCTAATGAGAAACACAAGACGTTTGTAAACCCACCCACACCAATGCTGAGAAGCCAACTGTGTAATGTCATTTCAGGTAATGGTAGCACCTGAAAAAATGGAGTGGCTCCCAGGATTACTCCTTCCAATTGTCTCTGAGTGTCCTTCATGTGATGGACAGGTCAGGAAAGAGAGCACTATGAAACAGCAATAGCTATCAGGTGCCAAATCTAAGGAAGGTGAGTGGGCAGGATACTATGGGACAAATCCAAGTTAACTTCAAACAAGCTAATCAGGTATCAGGAACACTTTTGTCCACTCTGACTGGGAACTCTCTGCAGTACTCCGCTGCTTCACAATCCTCTTAGAGAAACATTTCCCTCATTTCCATGGCTAAAAAGCAAAACATTCAGTAGCATTATAGAACCTGTTTTCGCTGTCGTGGCAACACATATAACAACCTTTGTAGACATCAAGAAATTGCTAGGCTTCATCAGGCAATGTTCTCCTTTTTCAGTGCTAGCAGATGCAGACATAAAGAACCAAAGAGCAGTCCCAAAATGCAGCAGTGGTGAGTACTACTGAGCTCAAGGGCCTTGAGCAAGAAGATTCAGGGATGGCTTGGACCTCATGTGTAGGTGAAGGTTTACACAGGAAGAAGCTGTGTAAACTGCTGGCCACACTTGC
>NW_022993979.1:0-5740 GCF_012275295.1 Melopsittacus undulatus | reverse complement strand
ACAGTGATGTGTGTGCTGGAAACAGTGTCAGCTGCAAAGCACAAATGCCTGGTGCTCCTGGAAACATGGAAAGAGAAAGTGATGGTCCTAGTGAAAGTGCTGGTGTTGAAATATTAGAGCAGAGGCCAGAACGACTGACTGAGGGTCAAGATGAGGTGGCACAGATCCGTGCCTCTCCTGTCTTTGTTTCAGGGTCTTTGGGCCTGCACTGCACACTGAAGAAAGGTTCTGATATTTTTTGCCAGAGTGGAAGTGAAAGTGTTGCACCAGCCCAGGCCACTGCATTGCTTGTCACACCTGAGGGTTCAGATGTAGGTGTGGAAGGAGGCTCTCTTCAGGGAACACAGCAGATGCAGAAGTTGTTGCTGCTTGCTTCAGTGATCAGGAAGCAAACCTTAGTCTCCATTAAACCCTCCAGAACAGAACCAAAGAGTAGTAGATGAATTTGAGCTGGGAAGAATGGACAGCCCAGAGGAGCCAAAGAGGCCGAACAAATATTGACTGCAAATGGGAGTCAGGACTAGTGAAAGTCCCTGTTTGATAAAGCGCCTACAGATGGGCTTTTGTCAGGTGGTGAAGAGCAAAGGTACTTACTGTTGGCATAAGGAAGCTGAAAAGTCATGCTACTCCAAGCTGCTCTGTCAGCAGAGGTGATCAATGCAGCACAATTAAATAGCAGTGACACTTGATAGGCCCTGAATGGCACAAGCAGAGGCTCATGTCAATCCAGAACCCAGGAGGTCGGGAGAGGGATTTGAAGATCCACCAGGACGAGTAGAAAGCCATGGCTGTAACAAGTGAAGAGAACTTTGTGCATGAACAAGAGCATATCCACAGTACAGGACTTGCAGGGGGAGAAGAGAACCAGAAAGTGTTCCTGTGGGGAAAAGTCAACTGTACCCTTAAAAAAACCAATGGAATCCATTGAGAGGAAACTGGGGAGGGATTGGACACTCTCAGCAGGACCCACTAAGGGCATATGAGTGAAATGTCTGCACCCCACCAAGAGGCAGCTTATGGGGCATCAACATCCTGAAGGTAAAGCAGTTGAGTGTGAGGAGGTTTTCTGTTTGATAACATGGGTGAAAGCAAAGTCTTCAAGCGGCACTGCTGACAAGTGTGTCTGCTGGGAGGTTTGGGTTATTGCACAAACTAGAGGAAGTAAGTGAAGTTGTAATTTTGTGGGTTTGAAATAGCTTTCTCTTCCAGGTGGGGTTTATGTAGAGTTTCCATAGAATCATAGAATAGTTAGGATTGGAAAGGACCTCAAGATCATCTAGTTCCAACCCCCCTGCCATGGGCAGGGACACCTCACACTAAACCATATCACCCAAGGCTTCATCCCACCTGGCCTTGAACACTGCAGGGATGGAGCATTCACAACCTCCTGGGCAACCATTCAGTACCTCACCACCCTCACAGTAAAGAATTTCTTCCTTATATCCAGTCTAAACCTCTGCTGTTTAAGTTTCAACCCGTTACCCCTTGTCTATCACTACAGTCCCTAATGAAGAGTCCCTCCCCAGCATCCCTGTAGGCCCCCTTCAGATCTGGAAGCTGCTATGAGGTCTCCACGCAGCCTTCTCTTCTCCAGGCTGAACAGCCCCAACTTTCTCAGCCTGTCTTCATATGGAGGTGCTCCAGTGCCCCTGATCATCCTCGTGGCCCTCCTCTGGACTTGTTCCAACAGTTCCATGTCCTTTTATGTTGAGGACACCAGAACTGAACACAATACTCCAAGTGAGGTCCTCACAAGAGCAGAGTAGAGGGGCAGGATCACCTCCTTTGACCTGCTGTCTCGCTCCTCTTGATGCAGCCCAGGATACGGTTGCTTTTTGGGCTGTGAGCACACACTGAAGCTGGCTCATGTTCATTTTCTCACTGACCAACACCCCCAAGTCCTTCTCCACAGGGCTGCTCTGAATCTCTTCTCTGCCAACCTATAGCTGTGCCTAGGATTGTTCCAACCCAGGTGTAGGACCTTGCATCGTCATGGTTAAACTTCATAAGGTTGGCATCAGCCCACCTCACAAGTGTGTCAGGGTCCCTCTGAATGGCATTCCTTCCCTCTAGCATATCAACAGAACACACAGCTTGGTGTCATCGGCAAACTTGCTGAGGCACACTCAATCCCACTGTCCATGTCAGCGACAAAGATATTAAAGAAGACTGGTCCAAACACTGATCCCTGAGGGACACCACTCGTTACTGATCTCCAGCTGGACATTGAACCGTTGACCACAACTCTTTGAGTGCGGCCATCCAGCCAGTTCTTTATCCACCGAGTGGTCCACCTATCAAACTGATGTCTCTCCAGTTTAGAGACAAGGATGTTTGTGTGGGACAGTGTCAAACACTTTGCACAAGTCCAGGCAGATGACATCAACTGTTCTACCCCTGTCCATCAGCTCTGTAGCCCATCATAGAGGCCACCAAATGGTCAGGCAGGATTTCCCCTAGTAAAGCCATGCTGGCTGTCACCAAGCACATTGTTGTTTTTCATGTGCCCTAGCATGCCTTCCAAGAGAATCTCCTCCCAGATTTTGCCAGGCACAGAGGTGAGACTGACTGGTCTGTAATTCCCTGGGTCATCCATTTTCCCCTTCTTGAAAATGGGCTTGTATTTCCCTTTTTTCAGTCATCAGGAACTTCACCTGTCTGCCATGATTTTCAAATATGATGGCCAGTGGCTTTGCAACTTCATTCGGCAGATCCTTCAGGACCCGCGGATGGATTTCATCAGGTCCCATGGACTTGTGTACATTCAGGTCTTAAGATGGTCTCGAACCAGATCCTCTCCTACAGTGGTCCAAGTTTTCACAGTCCCTGCGTCCGCGCTCCAAGACTTGGGTGGTGCGATCAGAGCCTTTGCCAGTGAAGACTGAGGCAAAGAAGCCATTCAGAACCTCAGCCTTCTCCAAATCCTGTGTAGCCAGTTCTCCCAAAAGTTTCCAGATGGGCCTACATTGTCCTTAGTCTGTTTTTAGCCGCTACATACCTATAACCTTCCTGTTATCTTTAACATCCCTAGCCAAGTTTAGCTCCAACTGGGCCTTAGCTTCCTAACTTGGTCCCTAACTACCCGCGACAACATCCCTGTATTCATCCCAGGCAACCTGTCCTTGCTTCCACCTTAATAAGCCTCTTGTTCCTGTGAATTTTTCTCAGCAGCTCCTTATCCACCCAAGGAGGTCTCCTGGCCCTCCTGCTGTACTTCCTTCTAGTCGGGATGCAACACTCCTGAGCTTGTAGCAGGTGATCCCTTGAATATTAACCAGAGTCTTGGGCCCCCCTGCCCTCTAGGGCTATATCCCATGGAACCTTTGCTAAGCAGGTTCCTGAAGAGCCCGAAGTCTGCCCTCTTGAAGTCCAGGCAGTGAGGCTTACTGCACACTCTTCTCACTGTCTTGAGGACCTCGAATTCGACCATCCTTGTGATCACTGCATCCAAGATTTCCCTGGAGAGTCACATTTCCAACGAACTCTTCCCTGTGGTGAGCACGAGGTCAAGCAGGGCAGCTCTCTCGTCGGCTCCTTTATTGCTTGCAGAAGGAAGTTGTCAAATTTACTTTGGTACAGAACAAAGTTCCAGTGTAAATGATTTTTTTCAGTTAATCTGAATGCTGGTGACCTCCACCCGTTACATACACCATTTGCATGTTATGGATGCATGAGGATGCATGGATGCAATAGGGATGTGTGAGAAAAGAATGTCTTAACCATACAGGCCTTTCATAGTTTGAAACTGGCTTTAGGAAGGTGATTGTCCCAAGAGGAAGCAGCATTGGATACCAAAGTAAAATACTAGCTCTGTAAACATGACCTGAGATCAACAAATGTGTGTGTTGGTAACTGATTTAAGAAGCAAACTGTAGATTGAGGATTCCTCCTTCTTCCCACCCTTCCCCTCCAGAATGCTTCTTCAGCTTGGTATGTTTCAAGTAGGAGCTGTTTAACTCCAGTGGAGAGCACAGAGAAATTAGTATCTAACTTCACTCAAGCAGTAGGCTCAAGCAGGTCTTGCCGAGGTTCCTGTGGGGGAGCTGTGTCCTTCTGAAGGAATCAGAGGCAACCCAGGTATCTGCTTTTTGCAGCTAGCCATAAGCAGGCAACTCGTAACCGCAGGGATGTGATGTTGCTCTGCTGAGCCTGCAAGCTGTAGATATGCAGATCCATGGAGGAGCTGGTGTATGGTGGGGGCGGTGGAACATGCCATTCCAGTTCAGCAACTATCATTTTCTGAGGACCCCTGCTAGGAGGATACCTGGGTTGGGATGTTGGAGTGAGGACTATTGAGAGGGTTGGAGGTAGACATCTACATTGCTAAACTGTGTCTGTGGAGGAACAGGTCAAAAGCTGGTTGGCTTGGGACCGGCTGCCAGTGTAGTGCTTGCATGGCCCTAAACTGGGTAAGAGCATGTATCACTGCTGCAGCACTGCTCTACGTAGCTGCAAACGCAGCTGCTTTCTCAAACATCCAAAAGTCAATTTTACCCAATGCCTTATGTGACTTGCTAATGGAACTTAAGTGAGTGTTGATTAAAATGAAATTTTCATTAGCACCTGCATCAAAATACTTTAATTCCATAATTAGGCAAACCCACAGTTGCCACGTATTTCTGATACTTCAGCCTCCCAGTACCTTAAGAGGGCCTACAAGAAATCCAGAGGAGGAATATTTCAGTACAAAGGGAAATGCTGTAACTGGCAGAGGGGAGATGAAAGTGAGATCTTAGGAAGAAGTTGTTCCCTTGAGGGTGCTGTGGTGGCACAGGTTCCCAAGAGAAACTGTGGCTGCTGCATCCTAGCAGTGTTCAAGGCTGGTGGACAGGGTTTGAGCAACCTGGCCTAGTGGAAGGTATCCCTGCCTGTGGAGGCAATTGGAAGTGAATGAGCTTTAAGGTCCTTCTAACCCAAACAATCTGGGATTCTATGATACTTCTGGAGTGACAAGAATTTCTCTTTTGTGAAGCTCAGAAGTTATTTTCTGAAGTATGTGTCCTTGTGAGATCTACCACCAGTAAGCAGAAAAAGAGAGGTCCCTTACTGCCTGTCTTAGGGGACGTTACCGGGGGCTGTATGTCAGTACAGAGCCACACCGTTGATATCCATTCCCTGGCCAAGCTGAACCCAGCTGATTTTGTTTTTCTGAAGCACTGGGACACCAGAAAGCTGGGCTGTATTGAGTGCTGGGTGCACAGAGGTTCTTCTCATGATTCCAGTGGCTGCTTGTTTGTTCTGTGTTCCCATCTCCTTTTCTAAAATAAGCAAGATCAGCTGGTGTGTGAGACAGTCAGTTGATGTTCTTCCTGTTCCACAGGATGAGTCGTGTCGACGGACCTCTCTGGGGTACGTGTGGAGTTTGTTCTTAATGAAAGACAATTTAAATGTTTCCAGGGATTGGGCCGAAATAAGTGAATTGGTGGCTCAGCTCTGCTGGTGTTAAAATTTGGCCTTGTAGTTAAAAAACCCTGTTATCTCAGAGCTTATACATTAAGCCAAAAGAAACAAATCACCAGGAAACCCCCAAAACCAACCCTCTTTAATGCACAGGCAGCTCAGATATGTGTTAATGCCATGAGTACTTCTTAAACACTATTGCTGGGACTATTAATAAGCTTAATCCATTTGATTGCTTTGAACATTCAAACAGGCTATCTCATTATCTAGCCCCATTAAACCCTCAAAGATAGAGTAATAAGATAATTCAGAGATAAAATTATGAAGTGGAGCAAATATG
>NW_022993978.1:0-5894 GCF_012275295.1 Melopsittacus undulatus | reverse complement strand
AACCTGACTCAACATCTACAATTCCTTCTTTTAGTTATGAGATAGTCACAGATAGAGGGTGGTGATGTAGGCTAAGGTGAACCACCATGAACAAGAGAAGCTGCAGCTTTGGGTCTGTGGTGAGTGCCAGGAGGATGAAGCTGGTGACTGAGCTGTGGTTCCTCTCTTCCATGGTGAAGGAACTGAACTGGAGACATGGATCAGTGGCTGCTTCATCGCTGCAGTGTGTGGGGTCTTGATCATGGGCTAAGGGAAGGGCTTCCATGGTGCTGGCATTGCTCTCTGTACCATAGCACAGCTGCACACAGGATAGAGAAAAGCAGAATAAATTTAGCATTGAGAGAATCTGCACTCTTATAGTTTGGTTGAGCTGTTGTATCAGGGAATGATGGAATGGTTTGGAAAGGACCCTAAAGCTCATCCAGTTCCAGCCACCTGTCCAGGGCAGGGACACCTTCTATTAGAGCAGGTTGCTCCAAACACCATCCAACCTGGCCTTGAACACTTCCTTGCATTCCCTGACTTCTGTGAATATGAGATCTCAATCTCGGTGCCACATTAAATTGCTCATACATTAAGACTTTATTTTGAATTTCATATGCAGAAACTGGAGATAGAGGCTGAAGACAAATGCATGTGGAGTCCCCATCTGCTACAGCCCAACACAGTCTGCTTGGATTCATTGCCTTCAGTCTTAGCAGTAAAAACATTGTCTCATTGAGCTTTGTCTTCTGCATGAACAAACACTGAAGGGTTGGATGTGCACTGAAAAGCCTTAATTACAATGTGTGTATGTTAGGAGCTCTGGTTTTAGGCACATTACTGAAACAGCAGTTATTCAGTGCTAGTGTGTGTTTGCACAGCTGAGTACAGGCACAGAACCTGAATTCCTCTCACCTGACATTGCCAGCTAAGTTGCCAGCCTAAGAATGAGTTACTTCAGCTCTTCCATAGGCAATGGAAGTGATAGACCCTTCCATAGGAAGACCAGAATATGAGCTGTGCCCTGCTGCTTCCTTGCAGCTTCCCCTCTGCTCCAGTCAGGTTTGGAGGACCCTCTCTCAATTGCCTCTCCAGCTGGATGCTCCTCAATGGGCTTGATGATTTTCTTATCTGGTCTCATGTGTTGATTCTAGTGTTTGTCATCAGGTACCACAAGGGATGGGCAGAGAGATGAGGAGACAGAGAAAAGAAAGATGAATCCCCTTGAAGATTTACCTTCTTGCCTAATGTGATTCTGTGTCCCTTGCTGACCCTTTTTACCCAGGAATATTCATTCATGGCCTTGTCCATCAAGATCCCATGTGTCCCATGGAGCCGTGAGCTAGAGCATATCCCCACCATGAGGGTCCAAGGTGGGATCACAAGTGTAGAGAGCACAAGAACAAAAGCAGGCTGAAGATGTCTGTGTGACAACCCCACAGCAGCTCATCTGCCAGGGCAGAGCATGCAGGTGCATCCTCTCCTGTCCCTGCATTGCCTGTGGTGTGTGGTTGGGGATATTTCTCTCCATTACTTCATCCTGTATTTCCCTAAGGAGCAGGTCTGCCGCGGCCAGGTGGAGGGGAGAAAACACCGACACGATGTAGATTCACAAAATGCTCCGTTTATTGATTACAAGGCTGCTCTTAATATACTGTCCCACACGCAATCACGCACTACTTGATTGGCTACTTCACTCTGCCCGCGAGAGGTACACGCTCCACTTTGCCTCTCCTGATTGGTTTCACACCTTCGCTTCAGCTTAGCGTACATCATGCTTCTGGCATCTTGTTATTGCTCTCCTGTTTTGCTGACCTTGATGCTTCCTCTTCCAGCCTGGGGTCAGAGGCTCACTTTCTCACAGCTTGCTGCAAGCCTGTTAAAGCGCCATGCTCGACCCCCAACATCTCCCCTCTTTTTTCAAATAAGGCATTCGTCATCTGCTGCATGCGTTGCATAATACATTGTAACAAACAAGGTTCAAAAACAAAATTAACAACATAAATCATTATTGGTCCACTTAACATCATGATTAAACTCCTTAACCAACTACTTATCCCTAACGATTTTAACCAAGAGTCTATAGGATTTGTTTCTACAGTATTTTCTTTAAGTTCAAACAATGATCAGAAAGATTGTGAAGGATGTAAAGCAGCTGCAGAAGTAAACTGTACAGTGTTAACAGTCAAGAGGCTTGCTCCATCATTACATTCCCCCCCCCTTTTTTTTTTTTTCTTTTTTTTTTTTTTTTTTTTTTTTTTTTTTGTGGTCAACCATAAATACCTGCTGCACTTATGCATTGACCCTTTCTTGCCCAAATGTTGAACTGCTACCTGTTAAAACTTTTTACATGAACCTAACAACAAAAAATATACAGAATACTGTCTGCCTACATCACACACACACAAACACACATATATGCATATATGGGATCCCACATACACTCTCCACAGAAACACAAAATCCAGACAATCATTGCTCCCACTGCACAGTTCCACATACAGGACGTGGCACAAGGACCTTGTAAAGACTATTAAGAAACCAGCTCCAAGAAGCATCATCGCAGTGCAAGGTGGCAGGCTCAACCTTAGCGGGCGTCCCCACAGAGGCTCTGCCTCCCTCACATCACATGAGGCTTGGGCTTTTATACTGACTAAAATGCACACTCGTTCCAACACAGGTGGCCAGCCTGTGTTGGAAGAAGTGGTCAGCCATATCTATAAAGGTCTTGTGAGATACCAGAGGGACTCCAATCAAACATGTTCGAAATGGATCAGATGGGGTTGCTATAGATAAACAAAAGGAATCCTGCCCTATCTCATTAACTCATGTTACCACATGTTTTGCCGATGATCCATGTTATGTGACATCATACTTCCCTGATCCATCAGAACCACAGGTGCTGCCAGACCTAATTTCTTCATTTCGTTTTTCTTCCAAAAGTTCCCTAGCTAGATTCCACTGTGGAATCTAGCTAGGGAACTTTTGGACGAAAAACGAAATGAAGAAATTAGGTCTGGCAGCACCTGTGGTTCTGATGGATCAGGGAAGTATGATGTCACATAACATGGATCATCGGCAAAACATGTGGGTAACATGAGTAATGAGATAGGGCAGGATTCCTTTTGTTTATCTATAGCAACCCCCATCTGATCCATTTCGAACATGTTTGATTGGAGTCCCTCTGGTATCTCACAAGACCTTTATAGATATGGCTGACCACTTCTTCCAACACAGGCTGGCCACCTGTGTTGGAACGAGTGTGCATTTTAGTCAGTATAAAAGCCCAAGCCTCATGTGATGTGAGGGAGGCAGAGCCTCTGTGGGGACGCCCGCTAAGGTTGAGCCTGCCCACCTTGCACTGCGATGATGCTTCTTGGAGCTGGTTTCTTAATAGTCTTTTACAAGGTCCTTGTGCCACGTCCTGTATGTGGAACTGTGCAGTGGGAGCAATGATTGTCTGGATTTTGTGTTTCTGTGGAGAGTGTATGTGGGATCCCAATATATGCATATATGTGTGTTTGTGTGTGTGTGATGTAGGCAGACAGTATTCTGTATATTTTTTTGTTGTTAGGTTCATGTAAAAAGTTTTAACAGGTAGCAGTTCAACATTTTGGGCAAGAAAGGGTCAATGCATAAGTGCAGCAGGTATTTATGGTTGACCACAAAAAAAAAAAAAAAAAAAAAAAAAAAAAAAAAAAAAAAGGGGGGGGGAATGTAATGATGGAGCAAGCCTCTTGACTGTTAACACTGTACAGTTTACTTCTGCAGCTGCTTTACATCCTTCACAATCTTTCTGATCATTGTTTGAACTTAAAGAAAATACTGTAGAAACAAATCCTATAGACTCTTGGTTAAAATCGTTAGGGATAAGTAGTTGGTTAAGGAGTTTAATCATGATGTTAAGTGGACCAATAATGATTATGTTGTTAATTTTGTTTTGAACCTTGTTTGTACAATGTATTATGCAACGCATGCAGCAGATGACGAATGCCTTATTTGAAAAAGAGGGGGAGATGTTGGGGGTCGAGCATGGGCGCTTTAACAGGCTTGCAGCAAGCTGTGAGGAAAGTGAGCCTCTGACCCCAGGCTGGAAGAGGAAGCATCAAGGTCAGCAAAACAGGAGAGCAATAACAAGATGCCAGAAGCATGATGTAACGCTAAGCTGAAGCGAAGGTGTGAAACCAATCAGGAGAGGCAAAGTGGAGCGTGTACCTCTCGCGGGCAGAGTGAAGTAGCCAATCAAGTAGTGCGTGATTGCGTGTGGGACAGTATATTAAGAGCAGCCTTGTAATCAATAAACGGAGCATTTTGTGAATCTACATCGTGTCGGTGTTTTCTCCCCTCCACCTGGCCGCGGCCAGACCTGCTCCTTAGGGAAATACAGGATGAAGTAATGGAGAAATATCCCCAACCACACACCACAGGCAATGCAGGGACAGGAGAGGATGCACCTGCATGCTCTGCCCCTGGCAGATGAGCTGCTGTGGGGTTGTCACACAGACATCTTCAGCCTGCTTTTGTTCTTGTGCTCTCTACACTTGTGATCCCACCTTGGACCCTCATGGTGGGGATATGCTCTAGCTCACGGCTCCATGGGACACATGGGATCTTGATGGACAAGGCCATGAATGAATATTCCCTGGGTAAAAAGGGTCAGCAAGGGACACAGAATCACATTAGGCAAGAAGGTAAATCTTCAAGGGGATTCATCTTTCTTTTCTCTGTCTCCTCATCTCTCTGCCCATCCCTTGTGGTACCTGATGACAAACACTAGAATCAACACATGAGACCAGATAAGAAAATCATCAAGCCCATTGAGGAGCATCCAGCTGGAGAGGCAATTGAGAGAGGGTCCTCCAAACCTGACTGGAGCAGAGGGGAAGCTGCAAGGAAGCAGCAGGGCACAGCTCATATTCTGGTCTTCCTATGGAAGGGTCTATCACTTCCATTGCCTATGGAAGAGCTGAAGTAACTCATTCTTAGGCTGGCAACTTAGGCTGGCAATGTCAGGTGAGAGGAATTCGGTTCTGTGCCTGTACTCAGCTGTGCAAACACACACCTAGCACTGAATAACTGCTGTTTTCAGTAATGTGCCTAAACCAGAGCTCCTAACATACACACATTGTAATTAAGGCTTTTCAGTGCACATCCAACCCTTCAGTGTTTGTTCATGCAGAAGACAAAGCTCAATGAGACAATGTTTTTTACTGCTAAGACTGAAGGCAATGAATCCAAGCAGACTGTGTTGGGCTGTAGCAGATGGGGACTCCACATGGCATTTGTCTTCAGCCTCTATCTCCAGTTTCTGCATATGAAATTCAAAATAAAGTCTTAATGTATGAGCAATTTAATGTGGCACCGAGATTGAGATCTCATATTCACAGAAGTCAGGGAATGCAAGGAAGTGTTCAAGGCCAGGTTGGATGGTGTTTGGAGCAACCTGCTCTAATAGAAGGTGTCCCTGCCCTGGACAGGTGGCTGGAACTGGATGAGCTTTAGGGTCCTTTCCAAACCATTCCATCATTCCCTGATACAACAGCTCAACCAAACTATAAGAGTGCAGATTCTCTCAATGCTAAATTTATTCTGCTTTTCTCTATCCTGTGTGCAGCTGTGCTATGGTACAGAGAGCAATGCCCAGCACCATGGAAGCCCTTCCCTTAGCCCATGATCAAGACCCCACACACTGCAGCGATGAAGCAGCCACTGATCCATGTCTCCAGTCAGTTCCTTCACCATGGAAGAGAGGAACCACAGCCTCAGTCACCAGCTTCATCCTCCTGGCACTCACCACAGACCCAAAGCTGCAGCTTCTCTTGTTCATGGTGTTCACCTTAGCCTACCATCACCACCCTCTATCTGTGACTATCTCATAACTAAAGAAGGAATTGTAGATGTTGAGTCAGGTG
>NW_022993977.1:0-6017 GCF_012275295.1 Melopsittacus undulatus | reverse complement strand
TGCGTGGCACTTAGCACATACTCATGAAGAAACTGTACCATTGAAAGGAAAAATACAATCCCCAATAATATCTTTTTCAACGTTTTCATCAGCTATTTATAAAAATTAATTATAAAATGTGATGGGACATGGGGGGGGGGGTAAAAAGTGGAAACTGGGGTCAATGTGATCACAGGAACGGTTTAAGGATAGTAGCCCAAACTTAAACTGCAGCAAATGTTTTCCATCACAGGATGCTTCTCTCTCCAGAAATAAGTTGTTTCAAACAAGCAGCAAAAGCAGACTACACTGCATTTCTTTAGTTTTCTAAGCTCTTATTTGTAAGCTCTATTTTTAAGCATCATTTTATGGTGTCAGCCCTATTTAGAAGGAATTTTTAAAAACTGCTCTCATTAGAGCAGGAGCTGTCGAGGCATGCAGTGAAAACAAGTAATTCTTTTTCTACTCTAGGAAATATTCTGTATAGAGCAACAGGCTCCAGTAGAGCAGTAAACCCTAACCAAATACTTCCTTTTTTAAAAAAAAGCACTGATTTATGTGTGCATACCCTACCAAATGGTTTTCTCTTTGATTTTTAATCTATTTAGTCTAAGATAGTTGCCAAACACCAGGTACATGGCTTTATGTTGAAATGCCTGAGCAAATAACACTGCTGTGTCTCAAAGCATTCCCTAGATACTACATAGGTATCAAGTACAGGTTTTAAAAATCCAAAAAAGGACACCAGGTAACTTGCAATCATGGCAGAATCTATAGCACCATAAAGGTTTCTAGGTTCTCTATAAAACATATGAGAATAAAAGGGAAGGTTGCAATTTTCAATGAGGCAGTAGGAAAGGTTTTTCTCTCTCAGGGGGAAAAAAAAAAAAAAGAAAGAAGCTTAAAACCTGTTCCTTTTTTATGTTCTAACCCCATTTCCTGAGCCTGCTGTTTGGCCATCCCTGCAGGATTGTTGAAAATACTGGTGTGAGGACATGCCCTGCTTGCTGTGTGATGCACTATTAGCTATCACATCACATATGGGCATCACCCCTGCCTACCATCACTGGCTTCCTTCTATTTGGTGCTTTGCAAAAAGAACCAGCCCTCAAATTAGCTTGATGAAATTTATCAAACGTGTGGGAGAGGTACCAGTTTTTATGTGCCCATGGGGACTTTGATCAACTTGGTCTAGGGGAAGGTGCCCCTTCCCATGGCAGGGGGCTGCAACAGGATGAGCTTTGAAGTTCTTTCCAACCCAAACCACTCTGATTTAATCAGGTTGTCCAACATGCATGGTACTGGATTGCCTCTTTTTAACCTCGGTATAAAGAAGTACCGAAGTACCTTGGTCTTTGTATGTAAGCTCAGAATTCAACATGGTTTCAGACTTTCTTTAGGAATCAAATCAGCTACAGTTTAGAGCCATTGGGTGTCCAGCATCAGACACTTCACTGACTGACGATGGCAGCTCTGGGTTATCTGAGTTAACAAAACTAGCCTACTGTATTATTTTAATAGCTTCCTAAAAAATTCCAACATGTTAGCAGGGTAGGTTGATGGGAAAAACCTCACTGCTATAGAGCCAGCAGAACAAAAAGCAGCACAGCAGTGATTTTTATCCATGCACATGTGCACTTATGTGCCATGAAGCTGATAGCAAGATAGTCCGTCATGAAAACAGATATCCTGTGAAACATTTACCTATACCAAACTGATTTAATTATTAATTTACTTTCAAACTATTTTCCTGAAAGGACTATTTACTTTCCACCTCATTAATAGGAGTGACTAATTGAAAGCTGAGCTTGTATGCCCGTGTTTCCTAGGTTTAGAGGCAAACCTCCCTTCCCCCTCCCTCCCCAGATAGATCAAGCATCACAATGTTTAAATGCTCTGTAGAGGTTTCTCTCTAGAATGATGAAAGGCTAATTAGGGTGAGCTTCACCAGAAAAGAATACAGTTGTTAAAAACAGCTTTTGTACACACTGGAGTAATGATCATCTCTGTACACATGTGTGATTTGTTGCTGCAATTTGGCAACCATATATCTCTTAGGAGATAATTCGGATGTTGCTATTTATTATTGTATGCATGATTATTAATGATGTCATGGCAACTGCTGGAAGTAACTTATTTCACCTCAGGAAAGTCAAGTACTTTAGCTCAATGTTTACAGATCTAAGGTGACATCAATTTCTGTAGAAAATCAAGTTCTCTATTTGGCCTCCCCCACCTCTATACAATCGTTTGAACTACCACCTTTTATGGATAATTCTCATAATGTAAAAATATAGTCATATGAAATAAGAGGAAACTTCAGTTTTTCCTTCTATTAAGAGAGCTTTTTCACCAGAATAAAAATAAAAAGATGATTTTTTGAAACCAATGAATAGGAGAGTAAAAGCCATATGCCCAGTATTGAAAAAAGTACCTGTGTAGAATATAGGACCAAGTTCTCATACACTCATATTTCCTATAAGGAAAAACCAGATGAAAGTATTGCTTTTTCTTTTAAAAATGCTATGTAATCAAGAAAGAGCAGGTGAACTTACTCTGCCTAATTGGATCCTATCTGAACACTGAGCTGCAAAGTGTGACTGTAACCAGGTTTTATTGGTTAGGTGTTCTCTTCAGAATAGATTGTGAAACTTATGGACATTCATATGACTCCTAATAAAACAAAGACCCAGTGTGTCAGTCTCTTTAGCACTTGCTTGAAGTTGTCTTGTCTGTAGCACAGTCTGGTCAAGGATGTGGACCCTGGGTGGTGTGGTGGTAAATCCTTTGAAAGACAGCAAGCGTGAGCCTTAAACATGGGTTTCTTGTAAATTTAGAGAGAGTAAACTGTGAAACAATAAAAAAGGTGATGATTGTAGAGTTTTTGAGGGAGAAAAAAGCCTGTGAGCTTCATCGGACTACAAAAGTTCCCCCTTCCTAAAACACAGGTTTTGTGATAAAAATATGACTGAAATATCACATCTTACCAGTTACATATTTTACTTAGATATGCATCAAATAATCAGAGTTTAGAATACATAATATAATATCTATCTATATATAGTATCTATATAATATACAAAATACATAATAGTATTATATAGCTTAAATAAAAATTCTCCTGATTATTTTAGCAAGCCTTGTGTTATTAATATCAAATAACAACACTAGAGCAAAGCAAAAAAAATTATATCCAGTGTTCAGAACTAGATTTATAGCTTGCAGAGCTACAGAATCACAGAATCCAAGGGTTGGAAGGGACCTCAAAAGATCATCTAGTCCAAACCTCCCTGCAAGAGCAGGGTAACCTAGAGTACATCAACAGGAACTTGTCCAGGCAGGCCTTGAATATCTCCAACGTAGGGACTCCACAACCTCCCTCGGCAACCTGTTCCAGTGCTCTGTCACTCTTACAGTAAAGAAGTTCTTCTGATGTTAACGTGGAACCTCCTATGCTCCAGTTTACACCCATTGCCCCTTGTCCTGTCACGGACATCACTGAAAAAAGCCTAGCTCCATCATCCTGACACCCACCCTTTACACATTGGTAAACACTGATGAGGTCACCCCTCAGTCTCCTCTTCTCCAAGCTAAAGAGACCCAGCTCCCTCAGCCTCTCCTCATAAGGGAGGTGTTCCACTCCCTTCATCATCTTTGTGGCTCTGCGCTGGACTCTTTCAAGCAATTCCCTGTCCTTTCTTGAACTGAGGGGCCCAGAACTGGATGCAATATTCCAGATGCGGCCTCACAAAGGCAGAGTAGAAGGGGAGGAGAACCTCTCTTGCCCTACAACCACACCCCTTCTAATGCAACCCTAGGATGCCATTTGCCTTCTTGGCACCCAAGGACAACATTGCTGGCCAAGGTCACCTCCTATCCACCAGGACCCCCAGGTCCCTTTCACCTTCACTCCTTTCAGCAGGTCACCCCCAGCCTGTACTGGTACATGGAGTTCTTCCTAGATGCCCTTGTTGAATTTCATCAAGTTTCTCCCTGCCCAACTCTCCATCTGTCCAGGTCTCGCTGAATGGCCACAACAGCCTTCTGGTGTGTCAGCCACTCCTCCCAATTTAGTGTCATCAGCAAACTTGCTGAGGGTACACTCAGTTCCCTCATCCACGTTGTTAATGAAAATAATACATTAATTTAATTTGTATATTAATATAGTAATGCAAAATACAGTGATATCTAGTAATGTATTACATTACTTCCTCATGATAGTTGACAGCATCTTGCTTTCTTCTTTTCTTTAAGGATGAGAACATATGATAATTTGACCTCAGCTCCCAAACGCTTTACAGCCATTTCATGTGGCAAAAACCTAAAAATACAGTATTATTGATTGGTTTTTTGTTGCTTTATAAATGTTTTTAGCTAACGCTAACCTTAGTTATATTAGCTAGATTGATAGGAAATGTGACCAGAGACCATCTAACTGAGAAACAGAATCTGGTTTAGGGTAATACGATGGTATATATCTGTGAGTATTTGATTTTTTTTTTTTTTTAAATAAAGACATTTGGAATTTAGGTGGCTATTATTCTGGACCCTATCTGGTTTAACGTGCTTATGGGCCTTTAGGGATTTGCCCTGATGAATAGAATGGTAGCTAACAAATACGCATTTGCATAAAACGTGCGTGAAGGCAGCACCACAGGAACTCACATACATTTATGCTTGTATCAACATATGGTGACAAAAACTTATTTAGCCAACACATCCTCCTGTTCTTGGAAAACTGTACATAGGCGGAGCAATGCCTTGTGGTCCTATTATGGTGTGGGCAGTGAATGAGAAAACTGAAGGCATTAGCAATTTTAGCAAATAGTACTTTTAACGGTTCATGGAGTAATGCTTTTTTCTATAAGCATCGTGGCTGAAGAATTTTCAAGTGACAAATGAGAAAAAAAACGCAAAAATCTCTTACAGATATATCTCAAACAGAAAAGACAACAGATTTTCAAAATATATTTGTTTGTGAATTGTTTATCAGAATGTGATGCTTAATGGTTTACTTCTTCATTGTAATTTAGACAATCACATAAGAAAGAATTACTCAAAATCTCAAAGGCTTTTCATGTTAGCATCCTAATATTTGCATGCATACATATTGTGCTAAACATACAGCTAAAGAGAGAATGTTGTCTTGCTGTTGTGCACAAGTGCACAGACCCACAGTAGAAGAACAGTAAAATGCTTAAATCAATAGGGAGATGGAAGGAGGTGAAAAAGAATATCTGATGCATGTGATGTCAGGAAAATGGACACTTGCTGGAATATTCCATGGTTGTAAAGGGTTGTTTTTTTGACAACAATCTAGTGCCACATGACACATAAATTCCCCTTGATCCAACAACTTTATATTGCTAAGGAATCTTCCCATCCTTTGTACTTTTGATGTTATGCTATGCTATCGTCAGATTTACGTAGGAAAACAGGACTTTTATTATTGTGCCTTTCAGCTCCTTAGAGGATAAAGTTAGTGGTTGTTGTTTTGGGTTCTTTGGAGGAAAAATACTGTACTGTTAAAAGTACCAATGAAGTACATTGTTCCTAAAAGTCTCTGCAAAGATTTTGGGGCTGAGGAACAACAAAAAAGCCTTCAGTACTGAATGTCCCAGTATGACTGAGCAGACAAAACTTGAAGGAATGAAAACAAATCTGCATTTCTAAGACTATTGAAACAACATGATAGATGAACACAGTGAATATCAGGACAGAAAAGGCTGCAAGAGTTTCCAAGCAGATGTCAAAAAGGCTACCAGAAAATGTCAAAGAAATATAAAAAAAGCACTGGCTGCAGTGTGATAAATATATGCATGATGAGTACACCATGCTAGGTTTGTTGTCCCCAGGAGCAGTTTTGCAGGCAACAATGTTGGAAAAAACCTCCAAATCCTCACCACTTCCATTAACAACAAAAATAATAGTGGTGAATAATTCCTGCAGATAATCCTGAAGTCAGGAATGTAAAACTGTGTGTACTAGGCAAATAAAAACCATAGCCGAAACATATTTCTGTCACATCGCAATCATTA
>NW_022993976.1:0-163755 GCF_012275295.1 Melopsittacus undulatus | reverse complement strand
CTAAAAGAGTGGAGAGGAGGAAAGTACGAATAAGAAGAGAGAAGAATGTGAAAGATTAGAGGTGAGGAGAAAAGAAGTAAGGAAGAGAAGAGAGGGAGAGAAGTAAGGAAGAAAGGAGATTAGCGGAGAGGAGAATTAAGGAAGAGAGGGGAGGAGAGGAGAAGCAGAAGAAAGGAAGAGGAAGAGAAGAGAGGAGAAGAGAGGAGAAATAAGGAAGAGATGATAGGAGAAGAGATGAGAGGAGATGAGAGGAGAACTAAGGAAGAGAGTAGAAAAGAAGATAGGGGATAAGAATAAGGAGGAAAGGATAGGAGAGGAGAAGTAACGAAGAGAGGAGTGGATAAGAGAGGAGAAGTAAGGAGTAGAAGAGATGACAGCAGAAGTAAGGAACAGAAGAGAGGAGAAGAGAGGAGAGGAGAAGAAAGGAAGAGAAGAGAGGAGATGAGTAGTAAGGAAGAGAGGAGCGGAGAAGAGAGGAGTAGTAAGGATTAGAAGAGGAGAGGAGAAGCAAGTAAGGGAGAGAAGAGAGATGAGGAGAGGAAAAGTAAGGAAAAGACGAGAGGAGAAGAGTGAAGAGGACAATTAAGGAAGAGAGGAGCAGAGAAGAGAGAAGTAAGGACTAAAAGAGTGGAGAGGAGAAGTAAGTAATAGAAGAGAGCAGAAGTGAAAAGATTAGAGGTGAGGAGAAGTAAGGAAGAGAAGAGAGGAGAGGAGAAGTAAGGAAGAAAGGAGATTAGCGGAGAGGAGAATTAAGGAAGAGAGGGGAGGAGAGGAGAGCAGAAGAAGGAAGAGAAGAGAGGAGAAGAGAGGAGAAATAAGGAAGAGATGATAGGAGAAGAGATGAGAGGAGATGAGAGGAGAACTAAGGAAGAGAGTAGAAAAGAAGAGAGGAGAGGGGAGAAGAATTAAGGAGGAAAGGATAGGAGAGGAGAAGTAACGAAGAGAGGAGTGGATAAGAGAGGAGAAGTAAGGAGTAGAAGAGATGACAGCAGAAGTAAGGAACAGAAGAGAGGAGAAGAGAGGAGAGGAGAAGAAAGGAAGAGAAGAGAGGAGATGAGTAGTAAGGAAGAGAGGAGCGGAGAAGAGAGGAGTAGTGAGGATTAGAAGAGGAGAGGAGAAGCAAGTAAGGGAAGAGAAGAGAGATGAGGAGAGGAAAAGTAAGGAAAAGACGAGAGGAGAAGAGAGAAGAGGACAGGATGGGAAAACAAGGAAGAGAAGAGTGAAGAGGACAATTAAGGAAGAGAGGAGCAGAGAAGAGAGAAGTAAGGACTAAAAGAGTGGAGAGGAGAAGTAAGTAATAGAAGAGAGCAGAAGTGAAAAGATTAGAGGTGAGGAGAAGTAAGGAGAGAAGAGAGGAGAGGAGAAGTAAGGAAGAAAGGAGATTAGCGGAGAGGAGAATTAAGGAAGAGAGGGGAGGAGAGGAGAGCAGAAGAAAGGAAGAGAAGAGAGGAGAAGAGAGGAGAAATAAGGAAGAGATGATAGGAGAAGAGATGAGAGGAGATGAGAGGAGAACTAAGGAAGAGAGTAGAAAAGAAGAGAGGAGAGGGGAGAAGAATTAAGGAGGAAAGGATAGGAGAGGAGAAGTAACGAAGAGAGGAGTGGATAAGAGAGGAGAAGTAAGGAGTAGAAGAGATGACAGCAGAAGTAAGGAACAGAAGAGAGGAGAAGAGAGGAGAGGAGAAGAAAGGAAGAGAAGAGAGGAGATGAGTAGTAAGGAAGAGAGGAGCGGAGAAGAGAGGAGTAGTAAGGATTAGAAGAGGAGAGGAGAAGCAAGTAAGGGAAGAGAAGAGAGATGAGGAGAGGAAAAGTAAGGAAAAGACGAGAGGAGAAGAGAGAAGAGGACAGGATGGGAAAAACAAGGAAGAGAAGAGTGAAGAGGACAATTAAGGAAGAGAGGAGCAGAGAAGAGAGAAGTAAGGACTAAAAGAGTGGAGAGGAGAAGTAAGTAATAGAAGAGAGCAGAAGTGAAAAGATTAGAGGTGAGGAGAAGTAAGGAGAGAAGAGAGGAGAGGAGAAGTAAGGAAGAAAGGAGATTAGCGGAGAGGAGAATTAAGGAAGAGAGGGGAGGAGAGGAGAGCAGAAGAAAGGAAGAGAAGAGAGGAGAAGAGAGGAGAAATAAGGAAGAGATGATAGGAGAAGAGATGAGAGGAGATGAGAGGAGAACTAAGGAAGAGAGTAGAAAAGAAGAGAGGAGAGAGGAGAAGAATTAAGGAGGAAAGGATAGGAGAGGAGAAGTAACGAAGAGAGGAGTGGATAAGAGAGGAGAAGTAAGGAGTAGAAGAGATGACAGCAGAAGTAAGGAACAGAAGAGAGGAGAAGAGAGGAGAGGAGAAGAAAGGAGAGAAGAGAGGAGATGAGTAGTAAGGAAGAGAGGAGCGGAGAAGAGAGGAGTAGTAAGGATTAGAAGAGGAGAGGAGAAGCAAGTAAGGGAAGAGAAGAGAGATGAGGAGAGGAAAAGTAAGGAAAAGACGAGAGGAGAAGAGAGAAGAGGACAGGATGGGAAAATAAGGAAGAAAGGAGATTAGCGGAGAGGACAATTAAGGAAGAGAGGAGCAGAGAAGAGAGAAGTAAGGACTAAAAGAGTGGAGAGGAGAAGTAAGTAATAGAAGAGAGCAGAAGTGAAAAGATTAGAGGTGAGGAGAAGTAAGGAAGAGAAGAGAGGAGAGGAGAAGTAAGGAAGAAAGGAGATTAGCGGAGAGGAGAATTAAGGAAGAGAGGGGAGGAGAGGAGAGCAGAAGAAAGGAGAGAAGAGAGGAGAAGAGAGGAGAAATAAGGAAGAGATGATAGGAGAAGAGATGAGAGGAGATGAGAGGAGAACTAAGGAAGAGAGTAGAAAAGAAGAGAGGAGAGGGGAGAAGAATTAAGGAGGAAAGGATAGGAGAGGAGAAGTAACGAAGAGAGGAGTGGATAAGAGAGGAGAAGTAAGGAGTAGAAGAGATGACAGCAGAAGTAAGGAACAGAAGAGAGGAGAAGAAAGGAAGAGAAGAGAGGAGATGAGTAGTAAGGAAGAGAGGAGCGGAGAAGAGAGGAGTAGTAAGGATTAGAAGAGGAGAGGAGAAGCAAGTAAGGGAAGAGAAGAGAGATGAGGAGAGGAAAAGTAAGGAAAAGACGAGAGGAGAAGAGAGAAGAGGACAGGATGGGAAAACAAGGAAGAGAAGAGTGAAGAGGACAATTAAGGAAGAGAGGAGCAGAGAAGAGAGAAGTAAGGACTAAAAGAGTGGAGAGGAGAAGTAATAGAAGAGAGCAGAAGTGAAAAGATTAGAGGTGAGGAGAAGTAAGGAAGAGAAGAGAGGAGAGGAGAGGAAAAGTAAGGAAAAGACGAGAGGAGAAGAGAGAAGAGGAGAGGAAGGGAAAACAAGGAAGAGGGAAGAGATGAAGAGGAGAAATAAGGAAGAGAGGAGAAGAGAAGAGAGGAAGTAAGGGACTAAAAAAGAGAGGAGAGAGGAGAGAAGTAAGAGGAAAGAAAGGAGAAGTGAAAAGAGAGAGGTGAGGAGAAGTAAGGAAGAGAAGAGAGGAGGGAGGAAGAAAGGAAGAAAGGAAGATTAAGGAGAGAGAGGAGAAGAGAGAGAGGGGAAAGAGAGGAGAGGAGAAGAAAGAAGAGAAGAGGGGAGAGAGAGGAGAAAATAAGGAAAAGACGAGAGGAGAAAGAGAAGAGAGGAGAGGAGAGGAAAACAAGGAAGAGAGGAGAATTAAGAAGAGAGGAGCAGAGAGAGAGAAGTAAGGAGGAAAGAGTGGAGAGGAGGAAGTAAAGAAGAGAGGAGTGGATAAGTGAGGAGAAGTAAGGAACAGAAGAGAGGAGAGGAGAAGAAAGGAAGAGAAGAGAGGAGAAGAGAGGAGAGCAGAAGAAAGGAAGAGAGCATAAGAGAGGAGAAATAAGGAAGAGATGATAGGAGAAGAGATGAGAGGAGAACTAAGGAAGAGAGTAGAAAAGAAGAGAGGAGAGGGGGAAGAATTAAGGAGGAAAGGATAGGAGAGGAGAAGTAACGAAGAGAGGAGTGGATAAGAGAGGAGAAGTAAGGAGTAGAAGAGATGACAGCAGAAGTAAGGAACAGAAGAGAGGAGAAGAGAGGAGAGGAGAAGAAAGGAAGAGAAGAGAGGGATGAGTAGTAAGGAAGAGAGGAGCGAGAAGAGAGGAGTAGTAAGGATTAGAAGAGGAGAGGAGAAGCAAGTAAGGGAAGAGAAGAGAGATGAGGAGAGGAAAAGTAAGGAAAAGACGAGAGGAGAAGAGAGAAGAGGACAGGATGGAAAAACAAGGAAGAGAAGAGTGAAGAGGACAATTAAGGAAGAGAGGAGCAGAGAAGAGAGAAGTAAGGACTAAAAGAGTGGAGAGGAGAAGTAAGTAATAGAAGAGAGCAGAAGTGAAAAGATTAGAGGTGAGGAGAAGTAAGTAAGGAAGAGAAGAGAGGAGAGGAGAAGTAAGGAAGAAAGGAGATTAGCGGAGAGGAGAATTAAGGAAGAGAGGGGAGGAGAGGAGAGCAGAAGAAAGGAAGAGAAGAGAAGAGAAGAGAGGAGAAATAAGGAAGAGATGATAGGAGAAGAGATGAGAGGAGATGAGAGGAGAAATAAGGAAGAGAGTAGAAAAGAAGAGAGGAGAGGGGAGAAGAATTAAGGAGGAAAGGATAGGAGAGGAGAAGTAACGAAGAGAGGAGTGGATAAGAGAGGAGAAGTAAGGAGTAGAAGAGATGACAGCAGAAGTAAGGAACAGAAGAGAGGAGAAGAGAGGAGAGGAGAAGAAAGGAAGAGAAGAGAGGAGATGAGTAGTAAGGAAGAGAGGAGCGGAGAAGAGAGGAGTAGTGAGGATTAGAAGAGGAGAGGAGAAGCAAGTAAGGGAAGAGAAGAGAGATGAGGAGAGGAAAAGTAAGGAAAAGACGAGAGGAGAAGAGAGAAGAGGACAGGATGGGAAAACAAGGAAGAGAAGAGTGAAGAGGACAATTAAGGAAGAGAGGAGCAGAGAAGAGAGAAGTAAGGACTAAAAGAGTGGAGAGGAGAAGTAAGTAATAGAAGAGAGCAGAAGTGAAAAGATTAGAGGTGAGGAGAAGTAAGGAAGAGAAGAGAGGAGAGGAGAAGTAAGGAAGAAAGGAGATTAGCGGAGAGGAGAATTAAGGAAGAGAGGGGAGGAGAGGAGAGCAGAAGAAAGGAAGAGAAGAGAGGAGAAGAGAGGAGAAATAAGGAAGAGATGATAGGAGAAGAGATGAGAGGAGATGAGAGGAGAACTAAGGAAGAGAGTAGAAAAGAAGAGAGGAGAGGGAGAAGAATTAAGGAGGAAAGGATAGGAGAGGAGAAGTAACGAAGAGAGGAGTGGATAAGAGAGGAGAAGTAAGGAGTAGAAGAGATGACAGCAGAAGTAAGGAACAGAAGAGAGGAGAAGAGAGGAGAGGAGAAGAAAGGAAGAGAAGAGAGGAGATGAGTAGTAAGGAAGAGAGGAGCGGAGAAGAGAGGAGGAGTAAGGATTAGAAGAGGAGAGGAGAAGCAAGTAGGGAAGAGAAGAGAGATGAGGAGAGGAAAAGTAAGGAAAAGACGAGAGGAGAGAAGAGAGAAGAGGACAGGATGGGAAACAAGGAAGAGAAGAGTGAAGAGGACAATTAAGGAAGAGAGGAGCAGAGAAGAGAGAAGTAAGGACTAAAAGAGTGGAGAGGAGAAGTAAGTAATAGAAGAGAGCAGAAGTGAAAAGATTAGAGGTGAGGAGAAGTAAGGAAGAGAAGAGAGGAGAGGAGAAGTAAGGAAGAAAGGAGATTAGCGGAGAGGAGAATTAAGGAAGAGAGGGGAAGAGAGGAGAGCAGAAGAAAGGAAGAGAAGAGAGGAGAAGAGAGGAGAAATAAGGAAGAGATGATAGGAGAAGAGATGAGAGGAGATGAGAGGAGAAATAAGGAAGAGAGTAGAAAAGAAGAGAGGAGAGGGGAGAAGAATAAGGAGGAAAGGATAGGAGAGGAGAAGTAAGAAGAGAGGAGTGGATAAGAGAGGAGAAGTAAGGAGTAGAAGAGATGACAGCAGAAGTAAGGAACAGAAGAGAGGAGAAGAGAGGAGAGGAGAAGAAAGGAAGAGAAGAGAGGAGAGGAGAAAATAAGGAAGAGATGATAGGAGAAGAGATGAGAGGAGAACTAAGGAAGAGAGTAGAAAAGAAGAGAGGAGAGGGGAGAAGAATTAAGGAGGAAAGGATAGGAGAGGAGAAGTAAAGAAGAGAGGAGTGGATAAGAGAGGAGAAGTAAGGAGTAGAAGAGATGACAGCAGAAGTAAGGAACAGAAGAGAGGAGAAGAGAGGAGAGGAGAAGAAAGGAAGAGAAGAGAGGAGATGAGTAGTAAGGAAGAGAGGAGCGGAGAAGAGAGGAGTAGTGAGGATTAGAAGAGGAGAGGAGAAGCAAGTAAGGGAAGAGAAGAGAGATGAGGAGAGGAAAAGTAAGGAAAAGACGAGAGGAGAAGAGAGAAGAGGACAGGATGGGAAAACAAGGAAGAGAAGAGTGAAGAGGACAATTAAGGAAGAGAGGAGCAGAGAAGAGAGAAGTAAGGACTAAAAGAGTGGAGAGGAGAAGTAAGTAATAGAAGAGAGCAGAAGTGAAAAGATTAGAGGTGAGGAGAAGTAAGGAAGAGAAGAGAGGAGAGGAGAAGTAAGGAAGAAAGGAGATTAGCGGAGAGGAGAATTAAGGAAGAGAGGGGAGGAGAGGAGAGCAGAAGAAAGGAAGAGAGGAGAAATAAGGAAGAGATGATAGGAGAAGAGATGAGAGAGAGAAAACTAAGGAAGAGAGTAGAAAAGAAGAGAGGAGAGGGGAGAAGAATTAAGGAGGAAAGGATAGGAGAGGAGAAGTAACGAAGAGAGGAGTGGATAAGAGAGGAGAAGTAAGGAGTAGAAGAGATGACAGCAGAAGTAAGGAACAGAAGAGAGGAGAAGAGAGGAGAGGAGAAGAAAGGAAGAGAGGAGATGAGTAGTAAGGAAGAGAGGAGCGGAGAAGAGAGGAGTAGTGAGGATTAGAAGAGGAGAGGAGAAGCAAGTAAGGGAAGAGAAGAGAGATGAGGAGAGGAAAAGTAAGGAAAAGACGAGAGGAGAAGAGAGAAGAGGACAGGATGGGAAAACAAGGAAGAGAAGAGTGAAGAGGACAATTAAGGAAGAGAGGAGCAGAGAAGAGAGAAGTAAGGACTAAAAGAGTGGAGAGGAGAAGTAAGTAATAGAAGAGAGCAGAAGTGAAAAGATTAGAGGTGAGGAGAAGTAAGGAAGAGAAGAGAGGAGAGAAGTAAGGAAGAAAGGAGATTAGCGGAGAGGAGAATTAAGGAAGAGAGGGGAGGAGAGGAGAGCAGAAGAAAGGAAGAGAAGAGAGGAGAAGAGAGGAGAAATAAGGAAGAGATGATAGGAGAAGAGATGAGAGGAGATGAGAGGAGAACTAAGGAAGAGAGTAGAAAAGAAGAGAGGAGAGGGGAGAAGAATTAAGGAGGAAAGGATAGGAGAGGAGAAGTAACGAAGAGAGGAGTGGATAAGAGAGGAGAAGTAAGGAGTAGAAGAGATGACAGCAGAAGTAAGGAACAGAAGAGAGGAGAAGAGAGGAGAGGAGAAGAAAGGAAGAGAAGAGAGGAGATGAGTAGTAAGGAAGAGAGGAGCGGAGAAGAGAGGAGTAGTGAGGATTAGAAGAGGAGAGGAGAAGCAAGTAAGGGAAGAGAAGAGAGATGAGGAGAGGAAAAGTAAGGAAAAGACGAGAGGAGAAGAGAGAAGAGGACAGGATGGGAAAACAAGGAAGAGAAGAGTGAAGAGGACAATTAAGGAAGAGAGGAGCAGAGAAGAGAGAAGTAAGGACTAAAAGAGTGGAGAGGAGAAGTAAGTAATAGAAGAGAGCAGAAGTGAAAAGATTAGAGAGGAGAGAGAAGAGAGGAGAGGAGAAGTAAGGAAGAAAGGAGATTAGCGGAGAGGAGAATTAAGGAAGAGAGGGGAGGAGAGGAGAGCAGAAGAAAGGAAGAGAAGAGAGGAGAAGAGAGGAGAAATAA
Organism: Melopsittacus undulatus; assembly: GCF_012275295.1. NCBI lineage: Eukaryota > Metazoa > Chordata > Aves > Psittaciformes > Psittaculidae > Melopsittacus > Melopsittacus undulatus. Next base: position 155,790 of record NW_022993976.1, on the reverse strand, counting down.
GGAAGAGATGATAGGAGAAGAGATGAGAGGAGATGAGAGGAGAACTAAGGAAGAGAGTAGAAAAGAAGAGAGGAGAGGGGAGAAGAATTAAGGAGGAAAGGATAGGAGAGGAGAAGTAACGAAGAGAGGAGTGGATAAGAGAGGAGAAGTAAGGAGTAGAAGAGATGACAGCAGAAGTAAGGAACAGAAGAGAGGAGAAGAGAGGAGAGGAGAAGAAAGGAAGAGAAGAGAGGAGATGAGTAGTAAGGAAGAGAGGAGCGGAGAAGAGAGGAGTAGTAAGGATTAGAAGAGGAGAGGAGAAGCAAGTAAGGGAAGAGAAGAGAGATGAGGAGAGGAAAAGTAAGGAAAAGACGAGAGGAGAAGAGAGAAGAGGACAGGATGGGAAAACAAGGAAGAGAAGAGTGAAGAGGACAATTAAGGAAGAGAGGAGCAGAGAAGAGAGAAGTAAGGACTAAAAGAGTGGAGAGGAGAAGTAAGTAATAGAAGAGAGCAGAAGTGAAAAGATTAGAGGTGAGGAGAAGTAAGGAAGAGAAGAGAGGAGAGGAGAAGTAAGGAAGAAAGGAGATTAGCGGAGAGGAGAATTAAGGAAGAGAGGGGAGGAGAGGAGAGCAGAAGAAAGGAAGAGAAGAGAGGAGAAATAAGGAAGAGATGATAGGAGAAGAGATGAGAGGAGATGAGAGGAGAACTAAGGAAGAGAGTAGAAAAGAAGAGAGGAGAGGGGAGAAGAATTAAGGAGGAAAGGATAGGAGAGGAGAAGTAACGAAGAGAGGAGTGGATAAGAGAGGAGAAGTAAGGAGTAGAAGAGATGACAGCAGAAGTAAGGAACAGAAGAGAGGAGAAGAGAGGAGAGGAGAAGAAAGGAAGAGAAGAGAGGAGATGAGTAGTAAGGAAGAGAGGAGCGGAGAAGAGAGGAGTAGTGAGGATTAGAAGAGGAGAGGAGAAGCAAGTAAGGGAAGAGAAGAGAGATGAGGAGAGGAAAAGTAAGGAAAAGACGAGAGGAGAAGAGAGAAGAGGACAGGATGGGAAAACAAGGAAGAGAAGAGTGAAGAGGACAATTAAGGAAGAGAGGAGCAGAGAAGAGAGAAGTAAGGACTAAAAGAGTGGAGAGGAGAAGTAAGTAATAGAAGAGAGCAGAAGTGAAAAGATTAGAGGTGAGGAGAAGTAAGGAAGAGAAGAGAGGAGAGGAGAAGTAAGGAAGAAAGGAGATTAGCGGAGAGGATAATTAAGGAAGAGAGGGGAGGAGAGGAGAGCAGAAGAAAGGAAGAGAAGAGAGGAGAAGAGAGGAGAAATAAGGAAGAGATGATAGGAGAAGAGATGAGAGGAGATGAGAGGAGAACTAAGGAAGAGAGTAGAAAAGAAGAGAGGAGAGGGGAGAAGAATTAAGGAGGAAAGGATAGGAGAGGAGAAGTAACGAAGAGAGGAGTGGATAAGAGAGGAGAAGTAAGGAGTAGAAGAGATGACAGCAGAAGTAAGGAACAGAAGAGAGGAGAAGAGAGGAGAGGAGAAGAAAGGAAGAGATGAGAGGAGATGAGTAGTAAGGAAGAGAGGAGCGGAGAAGAGAGGAGTAGTGAGGATTAGAAGAGGAGAGGACAAGCAAGTAAGGGAAGAGAAGAGAGATGAGGAGAGGAAAAGTAAGGAAAAGACGAGAGGAGAAGAGAGAAGAGGACAGGATGGGAAAACAAGGAAGAGAAGAGTGAAGAGGACAATTAAGGAAGAGAGGAGCAGAGAAGAGAGAAGTAAGGACTAAAAGAGTGGAGAGGAGAAGTAAGTAATAGAAGAGAGCAGAAGTGAAAAGATTAGAGGTGAGGAGAAGTAAGGAAGAGAAGAGAGGAGAGGAGAAGTAAGGAAGAAAGGAGATTAGCGGAGAGGAGAATTAAGGAAGAGAGGGGGGAGAGGAGAGCAGAAGAAAGGAAGAGAAGAGAGGAGAAGAGAGGAGAAATAAGGAAGAGATGATAGGAGAAGAGATGAGAGGAGATGAGAGGAGAACTAAGGAAGAGAGTAGAAAAGAAGAGAGGAGAGGGGAGAAGAATTAAGGAGGAAAGGATAGGAGAGGAGAAGTAACGAAGAGAGGAGTGGATAAGAGAGGAGAAGTAAGGAGTAGAAGAGATGACAGCAGAAGTAAGGAACAGAAGAGAGGAGAAGAGAGGAGAGGAGAAGAAAGGAAGAGAAGAGAGGAGATGAGTAGTAAGGAAGAGAGGAGCGGAGAAGAGAGGAGTAGTGAGGATTAGAAGAGGAGAGGAGAAGCAAGTAAGGGAAGAGAAGAGAGATGAGGAGAGGAAAAGTAAGGAAAAGACGAGAGGAGAAGAGAGAAGAGGACAGGATGGGAAAACAAGGAAGAGAAGAGTGAAGAGGACAATTAAGGAAGAGAGGAGCAGAGAAGAGAGAAGTAAGGACTAAAAGAGTGGAGAGGAGAAGTAATAGAAGAGAGCAGAAGTGAAAAGATTAGAGGTGAGGAGAAGTAAGGAAGAGAAGAGAGATGAGGAGAGGAAAAGTAAGGAAAAGACGAGAGGAGAAGAGAGAAGAGGACAGGATGGGAAAACAAGGAAGAGAAGAGAGGAGATGAGTAGTAAGGAAGAGAGGAGCAGAGAAGAGAGAAGTAAGGACTAAAAGAGTGGAGAGGAGAAGTAAGTAATAGAAGAGAGCAGAAGTGAAAAGATTAGAGGTGAGGAGAAGTAAGGAAGAGAAGAGAGGAGAGGAGAAGTAAGGAAGAAAGGAGATTAGCGGAGAGGAGAATTAAGGAAGAGAGGGGAGGAGAGGAGAGCAGAAGAAAGGAAGAGAAGAGAGGAGAAGAGAGGAGAAATAAGGAGGAGATGATAGGAGAAGAGATGAGAGGAGATGAGAGGAGAACTAAGGAAGAGAGTAGAAAAGAAGAGAGGAGAGGGGAGAAGAATTAAGGAGGAAAGGATAGGAGAGGAGAAGTAACGAAGAGAGGAGTGGATAAGAGAGGAGAAGTAAGGAGTAGAAGAGATGACAGCAGAAGTAAGGAACAGAAGAGAGGAGAAGAGAGGAGAGGAGAAGAAGGAAGAGAAGAGAGGAGATGAGTAGTAAGGAAGAGAGGAGCGGAGAAGAGAGGAGTAGTGAGGATTAGAAGAGGAGAGGAGAAGCAAGTAAGGGAAGAGAAGAGAGATGAGGAGAGGAAAAGTAAGGAAAAGACGAGAGGAGAAGAGAGAAGAGGACAGGATGGGAAAACAAGGAAGAGAAGAGTGAAGAGGACAATTAAGGAAGAGAGGAGCAGAGAAGAGAGAAGTAAGGACTAAAAGAGTGGAGAGGAGAAGTAAGTAATAGAAGAGAGCAGAAGTGAAAAGATTAGAGGTGAGGAGAAGTAAGGAAGAGAAGAGAGGAGAGGAGAAGTAAGGAAGAAAGGAGATTAGCGGAGAGGAGAATTAAGGAAGAGAGGGGAGGAGAGGAGAGCAGAAGAAAGGAAGAGAAGAGAGGAGAGAGAGGAGAAATAAGGAAGAGATGATAGGAGAAGAGATGAGAGGAGATGAGAGGAGAACTAAGGAAGAGAGTAGAAAAGAAGAGAGGAGAGGGGAGAAGAATTAAGGAGGAAAGGATAGGAGAGGAGAAGTAACGAAGAGAGGAGTGGATAAGAGAGGAGAAGTAAGGAGTAGAAGAGATGACAGCAGAAGTAAGGAACAGAAGAGAGGAGAAGAGAGGAGAGGAGAAGAAAGGAAGAGAAGAGAGGAGATGAGTAGTAAGGAAGAGAGGAGCGGAGAAGAGAGGAGTAGTGAGGATTAGAAGAGGAGAGGAGAAGCAAGTAAGGGAAGAGAAGAGAGATGAGGAGAGGAAAAGTAAGGAAAAGACGAGAGGAGAAGAGAGAAGAGGACAGGATGGGAAAACAAGGAAGAGAAGAGTGAAGAGGACAATTAAGGAAGAGAGGAGCAGAGAAGAGAGAAGTAAGGACTAAAAGAGTGGAGAGGAGAAGTAAGTAATAGAAGAGAGCAGAAGTGAAAAGATTAGAGGTGAGGAGAAGTAAGGAAGAGAAGAGAGGAGAGGAGAAGTAAGGAAGAAAGGAGATTAGCGGAGAGGAGAATTAAGGAAGAGAGGGGAAGTAGGAGAGCAGAAGAAAAGAAGAGAGAGAGAGAAGAGAGGAGAAATAAGGAAGAGATGATAGGAGAAGAGATGAGAGGAGATGAGAGGAGAACTAAGGAAGAGAGTAGAAAAGAAGAGAGGAGAGGGGAGAAGAATTAAGGAGGAAAGGATAGGAGAGGAGAAGTAAGGAAGAGAGGAGTGGATAAGAGAGGAGAAGTAAGGAGTAGAAGAGATGACAGCAGAAGTAAGGAACAGAAGAGAGGAGAAGAGAGGAGAGGAGAAGAAAGAAGAGAAGAGAGGAGATGAGTAGTAAGGAAGAGAGGAGCGGAGAAGAGAGGAGTAGTGAGGATTAGAAGAGGAGAGGAGAAGAAGTAAGGAAGAGAAGAGAGAGAGGAGAGGAAAAGTAAGAAAAAGAGAGAGGAGAAGGGACAGGATGGGGAAAACAGGAAGAGAAGAGTGGAGAGGACAATTAAGGAAGAGAGGAGAGAGAAGAGAGAAGTAAGGACAAAGAGAGGAGAGGAGAAGAAGAAGAGAAGAGAGAGAAGTGAAAGAAGAGAGGAGGAGAAGTAAGGAAGAGAAGAGAGGAGAAGAGAGGAGAGGAGAAGGAAGAGACGAGAGGAGAAGAGAGAAGAGGACAGGATGGGAAAACAAGGAAGAGAAGAGTGAAGAGGACAATTAAGGAAGAGAGGAGCAGAGAAGAGAGAAGTAAGGACTAAAAGAGTGGAGAGGAGAAGTAAGTAATAGAAGAGAGCAGAAGTGAAAAGATTAGAGGTGAGGAGAAGTAAGGAAGAGAAGAGAGGAGAGGAGAAGTAAGGAAGAAAGGAGATTAGCGGAGAGGAGAATTAAGGAAGAGAGGGGAGGAGAGGAGAGCAGAAGAAAGGAAGAGAAGAGAGGAGAAGAGAGGAGAAATAAGGAAGAGATGATAGGAGAAGAGATGAGAGGAGATGAGAGGAGAACTAAGGAAGAGAGTAGAAAAGAAGAGAGGAGAGGGGAGAAGAATTAAGGAGGAAAGGATAGGAGAGGAGAAGTAACGAAGAGAGGAGTGGATAAGAGAGGAGAAGTAAGGAGTAGAAGAGATGACAGCAGAAGTAAGGAACAGAAGAGAGGAGAAGAGAGGAGAGGAGAAGAAAGGAAGAGAAGAGAGGAGATGAGTAGTAAGGAAGAGAGGAGCGGAGAAGAGAGGAGTAGTGAGGATTAGAAGAGGAGAGGAGAAGCAAGTAAGGGAAGAGAAGAGAGATGAGGAGAGGAAAAGTAAGGAAAAGACGAGAGGAGAAGAGAGAAGAGGACAGGATGGGAAAACAAGGAAGAGAAGAGTGAAGAGGACAATTAAGGAAGAGAGGAGCAGAGAAGAGAGAAGTAAGGACTAAAAGAGTGGAGAGGAGAAGTAAGTAATAGAAGAGAGCAGAAGTGAAAAGATTAGAGGTGAGGAGAAGTAAGGAAGAGAAGAGAGGAGAGGAGAAATAAGGAAGAAAGGAGATTAGCGGAGAGGAGAATTAAGGAAGAGAGGGGAGGAGAGGAGAGCAGAAGAAAGGAAGAGAAGAGAGGAGAAGAGAGGAGAAATAAGGAAGAGATGATAGGAGAAGAGATGAGAGGAGATGAGAGGAGAACTAAGGAAGAGAGTAGAAAAGAAGAGAGGAGAGGGGAGAAGAATTAAGGAGGAAAGGATAGGAGAGGAGAAGTAACGAAGAGAGGAGTGGATAAGAGAGGAGAAGTAAGGAGTAGAAGAGATGACAGCAGAAGTAAGGAACAGAAGAGAGGAGAAGAGAGGAGAGGAGAAGAAAGGAAGAGAAGAGAGGAGATGAGTAGTAAGGAAGAGAGGAGCGGAGAAGAGAGGAGTAGTGAGGATTAGAAGAGGAGAGGAGAAGCAAGTAAGGGAAGAGAAGAGAGATGAGGAGAGGAAAAGTAAGGAAAAGACGAGAGGAGAAGAGAGAAGAGGACAGGATGGGAAAACAAGGAAGAGAAGAGTGAAGAGGACAATTAAGGAAGAGAGGAGCAGAGAAGAGAGAAGTAAGGACTAAAAGAGTGGAGAGGAGAAGTAAGTAATAGAAGAGAGCAGAAGTGAAAAGATTAGAGGTGAGGAGAAGTAAGGAAGAGAAGAGAGATGAGGAGAGGAAAAGTAAGGAAAAGACGAGAGGAGAAGAGAGAAGAGAGGAGAGGAGAAGAAAGGAAGAGAAGAGAAGAGAGGAGAAATAAGGAAGAGATGATAGGAGAAGAGAGGAGATGAGACTAAAAGAGAGAGAGGAGAAGAATGAGAAGAGAGGAGAAGTGAAAAGGAGAGGAGAGGAGAAGTAAGGAAGAGAAGAGAGGAGAGGAGAAGTAAGGGAAAGAAAGGAGATAAGAGGAGAGGAGAGTAAGAAGGAGAGGGAGGAGAGGAGAGCAGAAGAAAGGAAGAGAAGAGAGGAAGAGAGGGAGAAATAAGGAGGAGAGGAGAGGAGAAGAAAGGAAGAGAAGAGAGGAGATGAGTAGTAAGGAAGAGAGGAGCGGAGAAGAGAGGAGAGGGGAGAAGAAGTAAGGAGGAAAGGATAGGAGAGGAGAAGTAAGGAAGAGAGGAGTGGATAAGAGAGGAGAAGTAAGGAGTAGAAGAGATGACAGCAGAAGTAAGGAAAAGACGAGAGGAGAAGAGAGGAGAGGAGAAGAAAGGAAGAGAAGAGAGGCGAGGAGAGCAGAAGAAAGGAAGAGAGGAGAGGAGAAGAGAGGAAGAAGAGAGGATGAGAAGAGGAGAGGAAAAGAAGTAAGAAGAGAAGAGAGATGAGGAGAGGAAAAGTAAGGAAAGAGGAGAGGGAGAAGAAGATTAAGAGGAAAGGATGGGAAAAGTAAGGAAGAGAAGAGTGAAGAGGAGAAGTAAGGAAGAGAGGAGCAGAGAAGAGAGAAGAAAGGAAGAAAAGAGAGGAGAGGAGAAGTAAGTAATAGAAGAGAGCAGAAGTGAAAAGATTAGAGGAGAGGAGAAGTAAGGGAAGAGAAGAGAGATGAGGAGAGGAAAAGTAAGGAAAAGACGAGAGGAGAAGAGAGAAGAGGACAGGATGGGAAAACAAGGAAGAGAAGAGTGAAGAGGACAATTAAGGAAGAGAGGAGCAGAGAAGAGAGAAGTAAGGACTAAAAGAGTGGAGAGGAGAAGTAAGTAATAGAAGAGAGCAGAAGTGAAAAGATTAGAGGTGAGGAGAAGTAAGGAAGAGAAGAGAGGAGAGGAGAAGTAAGGAAGAAAGGAGATTAGCGGAGAGGAGAATTAAGGAAGAGAGGGGAGGAGAGGAGAGCAGAAGAAAGGAAGAGAAGAGAGGAGAAGAGAGGAGAAATAAGGAAGAGATGATAGGAGAAGAGATGAGAGGAGATGAGAGGAGAACTAAGGAAGAGAGTAGAAAAGAAGAGAGGAGAGGGGAGAAGAATTAAGGAGGAAAGGATAGGAGAGGAGAAGTAACGAAGAGAGGAGTGGATAAGAGAGGAGAAGTAAGGAGTAGAAGAGATGACAGCAGAAGTAAGGAACAGAAGAGAGGAGAAGAGAGGAGAGGAGAAGAAAGGAAGAGAAGAGAGGAGATGAGTAGTAAGGAAGAGAGGAGCGGAGAAGAGAGGAGTAGTGAGGATTAGAAGAGGAGAGGAGAAGCAAGTAAGGGAAGAGAAGAGAGATGAGGAGAGGAAAAGTAAGGAAAAGACGAGAGAGAGAGAGAAGAGGACAGGATGGGAAAACAAGGAAGAGAAGAGTGAAGAGGACAATTAAGGAAGAGAGGAGCAGAGAAGAGAGAAGTAAGGACTAAAAGAGTGGAGAGGAGAAGTAAGTAATAGAAGAGAGCAGAAGTGAAAAGATTGAGGAGAAGTGAGAGAAGAGAGGAGAAGTAAGGAAGAAAGGAGATTAGCGGAGAGGAGAATTAAGGAAGAGAGGGGAGGAGAGGAGAGCAGAAGAAAGGAAGAGAAGAGAGGAGAAGAGAGGAGAAATAAGGAAGAGATGATAGGAGAAGAGATGAGAGGAGATGAGAGGAGAACTAAGGAAGAGAGTAGAAAAGAAGAGAGGAGAGGGGAGAAGAATTAAGGAGGAAAGGATAGGAGAGGAGAAGTAACGAAGAGAGGAGTGGATAAGAGAGGAGAAGTAAGGAGTAGAAGAGATGACAGCAGAAGTAAGGAACAGAAGAGAGGAGAAGAGAGGAGAGGAGAAGAAAGGAAGAGAAGAGAGGAGATGAGTAGTAAGGAAGAGAGGAGCGGAGAAGAGAGGAGTAGTGAGGATTAGAAGAGGAGAGGAGAAGCAAGTAAGGGAAGAGAAGAGAGATGAGGAGAGGAAAAGTAAGGAAAAGACGAGAGGAGAAGAGAGAAGAGGACAGGATGGGAAAACAAGGAAGAGAAGAGTGAAGAGGACAATTAAGGAAGAGAGGAGCAGAGAAGAGAGAAGTAAGGACTAAAAGAGTGGAGAGGAGATGTAAGTAATAGAAGAGAGCAGAAGTGAAAAGATTAGAGGTGAGGAGAAGTAAGGAAGAGAAGAGAGGAGAGGAGAAGTAAGGAAGAAAGGAGATTAGCGGAGAGGAGAATTAAGGAAGAGAGGGGAGGAGAGGAGAGCAGAAGAAAGGAAGAGAAGAGAGGAGAAGAGAGGAGAAATAAGGAAGAGATGATAGGAGAAGAGATGAGAGGAGATGAGAGGAGAACTAAGGAAGAGAGTAGAAAAGAAGAGAGGAGAGGGGAGAAGAATTAAGGAGGAAAGGATAGGAGAGGAGAAGTAACGAAGAGAGGAGTGGATAAGAGAGGAGAAGTAAGGAGTAGAAGAGATGACAGCAGAAGTAAGGAACAGAAGAGAGGAGAAGAGAGGAGAGGAGAAGAAAGGAAGAGAAGAGAGGAGATGAGTAGTAAGGAAGAGAGGAGCGGAGAAGAGAGGAGTAGTGAGGATTAGAAGAGGAGAGGAGAAGCAAGTAAGGGAAGAGAAGAGAGATGAGGAGAGGAAAAGTAAGGAAAAGACGAGAGGAGAAGAGAGAAGAGGACAGGATGGGAAAACAAGGAAGAGAAGAGTGAAGAGGACAATTAAGGAAGAGAGGAGCAGAGAAGAGAGAAGTAAGGACTAAAAGAGTGGAGAGGAGAAGTAAGTAATAGAAGAGAGCAGAAGTGAAAAGATTAGAGGTGAGGAGAAGTAAGGAAGAGAAGAGAGGAGAGGAGAAGTAAGGAAGAAAGGAGATTAGCGGAGAGGAGAATTAAGGAAGAGAGGGGAGGAGAGGAGAGCAGAAGAAAGGAAGAGAAGAGAGGAGAAGAGAGGAGAAATAAGGAAGAGATGATAGGAGAAGAGATGAGAGGAGATGAGAGGAGAACTAAGGAAGAGAGTAGAAAAGAAGAGAGGAGAGGGCAGAAGAATTAAGGAGGAAAGGATAGGAGAGGAGAAGTAACGAAGAGAGGAGTGGATAAGAGAGGAGAAGTAAGGAGTAGAAGAGATGACAGCAGAAGTAAGGAACAGAAGAGAGGAGAAGAGAGGAGAGGAGAAGAAAGGAAGAGAAGAGAGGAGATGAGTAGTAAGGAAGAGAGGAGCGGAGAAGAGAGGAGTAGTGAGGATTAGAAGAGGAGAGGAGAAGCAAGTAAGGGAAGAGAAGAGAGATGAGGAGAGGAAAAGTAAGGAAAAGACGAGAGGAGAAGAGAGAAGAGGACAGGATGGGAAAACAAGGAAGAGAAGAGTGAAGAGGACAATTAAGGAAGAGAGGAGCAGAGAAGAGAGAAGTAAGGACTAAAAGAGTGGAGAGGAGAAGTAAGTAATAGAAGAGAGCAGAAGTGAAAAGATTAGAGGTGAGGAGAAGTAAGGAAGAGAAGAGAGGAGAGGAGAAGTAAGGAAGAAAGGAGATTAGCGGAGAGGAGAATTAAGGAAGAGAGGGGAGGAGAGGAGAGCAGAAGAAAGGAAGAGAAGAGAGGAGAAGAGAGGAGAAATAAGGAAGAGATGATAGGAGAAGAGATGAGAGGAGATGAGAGGAGAACTAAGGAAGAGAGTAGAAAAGAAGAGAGGAGAGGGGAGAAGAATTAAGGAGGAAAGGATAGGAGAGGAGAAGTAACGAAGAGAGGAGTGGATAAGAGAGGAGAAGTAAGGAGTAGAAGAGATGACAGCAGAAGTAAGGAACAGAAGAGAGGAGAAGAGAGGAGAGGAGAAGAAAGGAAGAGAAGAGAGGAGATGAGTAGTAAGGAAGAGAGGAGCGGAGAAGAGAGGAGTAGTGAGGATTAGAAGAGGAGAGGACAAGCAAGGGAAGAGAAGAGAGATGAGGAGAGGAAAAGTAAGGAAAAGACGAGAGGAGAAGAGAGAAGAGGACAGGATGGGAAAACAAGGAAGAGAAGAGTGAAGAGGACAATTAAGGAAGAGAGGAGCAGAGAAGAGAGAAGTAAGGACTAAAAGAGTGGAGAGGAGAAGTAAGTAATAGAAGAGAGCAGAAGTGAAAAGATTAGAGGTGAGGAGAAGTAAGGAAGAGAAGAGAGGAGAGGAGAAGTAAGGAAGAAAGGAGATTAGCGGAGAGGAGAATTAAGGAAGAGAGGGGAGGAGAGGAGAGCAGAAGAAAGGAAGAGAAGAGAGGAGAAGAGAGGAGAAATAAGGAAGAGATGATAGGAGAAGAGATGAGAGGAGATGAGAGGAGAACTAAGGAAGAGAGTAGAAAAGAAGAGAGGAGAGGGGAGAAGAATTAAGGAGGAAAGGATAGGAGAGGAGAAGTAACGAAGAGAGGAGTGGATAAGAGAGGAGAAGTAAGGAGTAGAAGAGATGACAGCAGAAGTAAGGAACAGAAGAGAGGAGAAGAGAGGAGAGGAGAAGAAAGGAAGAGAAGAGAGGAGATGAGTAGTAAGGAAGAGAGGAGCGGAGAAGAGAGGAGTAGTGAGGATTAGAAGAGGAGAGGAGAAGCAAGTAAGGGAAGAGAAGAGAGATGAGGAGAGGAAAAGTAAGGAAAAGACGAGAGGAGAAGAGAGAAGAGGACAGGATGGGAAAACAAGGAAGAGAAGAGTGAAGAGGACAATTAAGGAAGAGAGGAGCAGAGAAGAGAGAAGTAAGGACTAAAAGAGTGGAGAGGAGAAGTAAGTAATAGAAGAGAGCAGAAGTGAAAAGATTAGAGGTGAGGAGAAGTAAGGAAGAGAAGAGAGGAGAGGAGAAGTAAGGAAGAAAGGAGATTAGCGGAGAGGAGAATTAAGGAAGAGAGGGGAGGAGAGGAGAGCAGAAGAAAGGAAGAGAAGAGAGGAGAAGAGAGGAGAAATAAGGAAGAGATGATAGGAGAAGAGATGAGAGGAGATGAGAGGAGAACTAAGGAAGAGAGTAGAAAAGAAGAGAGGAGAGGGGAGAAGAATTAAGGAGGAAAGGATAGGAGAGGAGAAGTAACGAAGAGAGGAGTGGATAAGAGAGGAGAAGTAAGGAGTAGAAGAGATGACAGCAGAAGTAAGGAACAGAAGAGAGGAGAAGAGAGGAGAGGAGAAGAAAGGAAGAGAAGAGAGGAGATGAGTAGTAAGGAAGAGAGGAGCGGAGAAGAGAGGAGTAGTGAGGATTAGAAGAGGAGAGGAGAAGCAAGTAAGGGAAGAGAAGAGAGATGAGGAGAGGAAAAGTAAGGAAAAGACGAGAGGAGAAGAGAGAAGAGGACAGGATGGGAAAACAAGGAAGAGAAGAGTGAAGAGGACAATTAAGGAAGAGAGGAGCAGAGAAGAGAGAAGTAAGGACTAAAAGAGTGGAGAGGAGAAGTAAGTAATAGAAGAGAGCAGAAGTGAAAAGATTAGAGGTGAGGAGAAGTAGAGGAGAGGAGAAGTAAGGAAGAAAGGAGATTAGCGGAGAGGAGAATTAAGGAAGAGAGGGGAGGAGAGGAGAGCAGAAGAAAGGAAGAGAAGAGAGGAGAAGAGAGGAGAAATAAGGAAGAGATGATAGGAGAAGAGATGAGAGGAGATGAGAGGAGAACTAAGGAAGAGAGTAGAAAAGAAGAGAGGAGAGGGGAGAAGAATTAAGGAGGAAAGGATAGGAGAGGAGAAGTAACGAAGAGAGGAGTGGATAAGAGAGGAGAAGTAAGGAGTAGAAGAGATGACAGCAGAAGTAAGGAACAGAAGAGAGGAGAAGAGAGGAGAGGAGAAGAAAGGAAGAGAAGAGAGGAGATGAGTAGTAAGGAAGAGAGGAGCGGAGAAGAGAGGAGTAGTGAGGATTAGAAGAGGAGAGGAGAAGCAAGTAAGGGAAGAGAAGAGAGATGAGGAGAGGAAAAGTAAGGAAAAGACGAGAGGAGAAGAGAGAAGAGGACAGGATGGGAAAACAAGGAAGAGAAGAGTGAAGAGGACAATTAAGGAAGAGAGGAGCAGAGAAGAGAGAAGTAAGGACTAAAAGAGTGGAGAGGAGAAGTAAGTAATAGAAGAGAGCAGAAGTGAAAAGATTAGAGGTGAGGAGAAGTAAGGAAGAGAAGAGAGGAGAGGAGAAGTAAGGAAGAAAGGAGATTAGCGGAGAGGAGAATTAAGGAAGAGAGGGGAGGAGAGGAGAGCAGAAGAAAGGAAGAGAAGAGAGGAGAAGAGAGGAGAAATAAGGAAGAGATGATAGGAGAAGAGATGAGAGGAGAGGAGAGGAGAACTAAGGAAGAGAGTAGAAAAGAAGAGAGGAGAGGGGAGAAGAATTAAGGAGGAAAGGATAGGAGAGGAGAAGTAACGAAGAGAGGAGTGGATAAGAGAGGAGAAGTAAGGAGTAGAAGAGATGACAGCAGAAGTAAGGAACAGAAGAGAGGAGAAGAGAGGAGAGGAGAAGAAAGGAAGAGAAGAGAGGAGATGAGTAGTAAGGAAGAGAGGAGCGGAGAAGAGAGGAGTAGTGAGGATTAGAAGAGGAGAGGAGAAGCAAGTAAGGGAAGAGAAGAGAGATGAGGAGAGGAAAAGTAAGGAAAAGACGAGAGGAGAAGAGAGAAGAGGACAGGATGGGAAAACAAGGAAGAGAAGAGTGAAGAGGACAATTAAGGAAGAGAGGAGCAGAGAAGAGAGAAGTAAGGACTAAAAGAGTGGAGAGGAGAAGTAAGTAATAGAAGAGAGCAGAAGTGAAAAGATTAGAGGTGAGGAGAAGTAAGGAAGAGAAGAGAGGAGAGGAGAAGTAAGGAAGAAAGGAGATTAGCGGAGAGGAGAATTAAGGAAGAGAGGGGAGGAGAGGAGAGCAGAAGAAAGGAAGAGAAGAGAGGAGAAGAGAGGAGAAATAAGGAAGAGATGATAGGAGAAGAGATGAGAGGAGATGAGAGGAGAACTAAGGAAGAGAGTAGAAAAGAAGAGAGGAGAGGGGAGAAGAATTAAGGAGGAAAGGATAGGAGAGGAGAAGTAACGAAGAGAGGAGTGGATAAGAGAGGAGAAGTAAGGAGTAGAAGTGATGACAGCAGAAGTAAGGAACAGAAGAGAGGAGAAGAGAGGAGAGGAGAAGAAAGGAAGAGAAGAGAGGAGATGAGTAGTAAGGAAGAGAGGAGCGGAGAAGAGAGGAGTAGTGAGGATTAGAAGAGGAGAGGAGAAGCAAGTAAGGGAAGAGAAGAGAGATGAGGAGAGGAAAAGTAAGGAAAAGACGAGAGGAGAAGAGAGAAGAGGACAGGATGGGAAAACAAGGAAGAGAAGAGTGAAGAGGACAATTAAGGAAGAGAGGAGCAGAGAAGAGAGAAGTAAGGACTAAAAGAGTGGAGAGGAGAAGTAAGTAATAGAAGAGAGCAGAAGTGAAAAGATTAGAGGTGAGGAGAAGTAAGGAAGAGAAGAGAGGAGAGGAGAAGTAAGGAAGAAAGGAGATTAGCGGAGAGGAGAATTAAGGAAGAGAGGGGAGGAGAGGAGAGCAGAAGAAAGGAAGAGAAGAGAGGAGAAGAGAGGAGAAATAAGGAAGAGATGATAGGAGAAGAGATGAGAGGAGATGAGAGGAGAACTAAGGAAGAGAGTAGAAAAGAAGAGAGGAGAGGGGAGAAGAATTAAGGAGGAAAGGATAGGAGAGGAGAAGTAACGAAGAGAGGAGTGGATAAGAGAGGAGAAGTAAGGAGTAGAAGAGATGACAGCAGAAGTAAGGAACAGAAGAGAGGAGAAGAGAGGAGAGGAGAAGAAAGGAAGAGAAGAGAGGAGATGAGTAGTAAGGAAGAGAGGAGCGGAGAAGAGAGGAGTAGTGAGGATTAGAAGAGGAGAGGAGAAGCAAGTAAGGGAAGAGAAGAGAGATGAGGAGAGGAAAAGTAAGGAAAAGACGAGAGGAGAAGAGAGAAGAGGACAGGATGGGAAAACAAGGAAGAGAAGAGTGAAGAGGACAATTAAGGAAGAGAGGAGCAGAGAAGAGAGAAGTAAGGACTAAAAGAGTGGAGAGGAGAAGTAAGTAATAGAAGAGAGCAGAAGTGAAAAGATTAGAGGTGAGGAGAAGTAAGGAAGAGAAGAGAGGAGAGGAGAAGTAAGGAAGAAAGGAGATTAGCGGAGAGGAGAATTAAGGAAGAGAGGGGAGGAGAGGAGAGCAGAAGAAAGGAAGAGAAGAGAGGAGAAGAGAGGAGAAATAAGGAAGAGATGATAGGAGAAGAGATGAGAGGAGATGAGAGGAGAACTAAGGAAGAGAGTAGAAAAGAAGAGAGGAGAGGGGAGAAGAATTAAGGAGGAAAGGATAGGAGAGGAGACGTAACGAAGAGAGGAGTGGATAAGAGAGGAGAAGTAAGGAGTAGAAGAGATGACAGCAGAAGTAAGGAACAGAAGAGAGGAGAAGAGAGGAGAGGAGAAGAAAGGAAGAGAAGAGAGGAGATGAGTAGTAAGGAAGAGAGGAGCGGAGAAGAGAGGAGTAGTAAGGATTAGAAGAGGAGAGGAGAAGCAAGTAAGGGAAGAGAAGAGAGATGAGGAGAGGAAAAGTAAGGAAAAGACGAGAGGAGAAGAGAGAAGAGGACAGGATGGGAAAACAAGGAGGAGAAGAGTGAAGAGGACAATTAAGGAAGAGAGGAGCAGAGAAGAGAGAAGTAAGGACTAAAAGAGTGGAGAGGAGAAGTAAGTAATAGAAGAGAGCAGAAGTGAAAAGATTAGAGGTGAGGAGAAGTAAGGAAGAGAAGAGAGGAGAGGAGAAGTAAGGAAGAAAGGAGATTAGCGGAGAGGAGAATTAAGGAAGAGAGGGGAGGAGAGGAGAGCAGAAGAAAGGAAGAGAAGAGAGGAGAAGAGAGGAGAAATAAGGAAGAGATGATAGGAGAAGAGATGAGAGGAGATGAGAGGAGAACTAAGGAAGAGAGTAGAAAAGAAGAGAGGAGAGGGGAGAAGAATTAAGGAGGAAAGGATAGGAGAGGAGAAGTAACGAAGAGAGGAGTGGATAAGAGAGGAGAAGTAAGGAGTAGAAGAGATGACAGCAGAAGTAAGGAACAGAAGAGAGGAGAAGAGAGGAGAGGAGAAGAAAGGAAGAGAAGAGAGGAGATGAGTAGTAATGAAGAGAGGAGCGGAGAAGAGAGGAGTAGTAAGGATTAGAAGAGGAGAGGAGAAGCAAGTAAGGGAAGAGAAGAGAGATGAGGAGAGGAAAAGTAAGGAAAAGACGAGAGGAGAAGAGAGAAGAGGACAGGATGGGAAAACAAGGAAGAGAAGAGTGAAGAGGACAATTAAGGAAGAGAGGAGCAGAGAAGAGAGAAGTAAGGACTAAAAGAGTGGAGAGGAGAAGTAAGTAATAGAAGAGAGCAGAAGTGAAAGGATTAGAGGTGAGGAGAAGTAAGGAAGAGAAGAGAGGAGAGGAGAAGTAAGGAAGAAAGGAGATTAGCGGAGAGGAGAATTAAGGAAGAGAGGGGAGGAGAGGAGAGCAGAAGAAAGGAAGAGAAGAGAGGAGAAGAGAGGAGAAATAAGGAAGAGATGATAGGAGAAGAGATGAGAGGAGATGAGAGGAGAACTAAGGAAGAGAGTAGAAAAGAAGAGAGGAGAGGGGAGAAGAATTAAGGAGGAAAGGATAGGAGAGGAGAAGTAAAGAAGAGAGGAGTGGATAAGAGAGGAGAAGTAAGGAGTAGAAGAGATGACAGCAGAAGTAAGGAACAGAAGAGAGGAGAAGAGAGGAGAGGAGAAGAAAGGAAGAGAAGAGAGGAGATGAGTAGTAAGGAAGAGAGGAGCGGAGAAGAGAGGAGAAGTAAGGATTAGAAGAGGAGAGGAGAAGCAAGTAAGGGAAGAGAAGAGAGATGAGGAGAGGAAAAGTAAGGAAAAGACGAGAGGAGAAGAGAGAAGAGGACAGGATGGGAAAACAAGGAAGAGAAGAGTGAAGAGGACAATTAAGGAAGAGAGGAGCAGAGAAGAGAGAAGTAAGGACTAAAAGAGTGGAGAGGAGAAGTAAGTAATAGAAGAGAGCAGAAGTGAAAAGATTAGAGGTGAGGAGAAGTAAGGAAGAGAAGAGAGGAGAGGAGAAGTAAGGAAGAAAGGAGATTAGCGGAGAGGAGAATTAAGGAAGAGAGGGGAGGAGAGGAGAGCAGAAGAAAGGAAGAGAAGAGAGGAGAAGAGAGGAGAAATAAGGAAGAGATGATAGGAGAAGAGATGAGAGGAGATGAGAGGAGAACTAAGGAAGAGAGTAGAAAAGAAGAGAGGAGAGGGGAGAAGAATTAAGGAGGAAAGGATAGGAGAGGAGAAGTAACGAAGAGAGGAGTGGATAAGAGAGGAGAAGTAAGGAGTAGAAGAGATGACAGCAGAAGTAAGGAACAGAAGAGAGGAGAAGAGAGGAGAGGAGAAGAAAGGAAGAGAAGAGAGGAGATGAGTAGTAAGGAAGAGAGGAGCGGAGAAGAGAGGAGTAGTAAGGATTAGAAGAGGAGAGGAGAAGCAAGTAAGGGAAGAGAAGAGAGATGAGGAGAGGAAAAGTAAGGAAAAGACGAGAGGAGAAGAGAGAAGAGGACAGGATGGGAAAACAAGGAAGAGAAGAGTGAAGAGGACAATTAAGGAAGAGAGGAGCAGAGAAGAGAGAAGTAAGGACTAAAAGAGTGGAGAGGAGATGTAAGTAATAGAAGAGAGCAGAAGTGAAAAGATTAGAGGTGAGGAGAAGTAAGGAAGAGAAGAGAGGAGAGGAGAAGTAAGGAAGAAAGGAGATTAGCGGAGAGGAGAATTAAGGAAGAGAGGGGAGGAGAGGAGAGCAGAAGAAAGGAAGAGAAGAGAGGAGAAGAGAGGAGAAATAAGGAAGAGATGATAGGAGAAGAGATGAGAGGAGATGAGAGGAGAACTAAGGAAGAGAGTAGAAAAGAAGAGAGGAGAGGGGAGAAGAATTAAGGAGGAAAGGATAGGAGAGGAGAAGTAACGAAGAGAGGAGTGGATAAGAGAGGAGAAGTAAGGAGTAGAAGAGATGACAGCAGAAGTAAGGAACAGAAGAGAGGAGAAGAGAGGAGAGGAGAAGAAAGGAAGAGAAGAGAGGAGATGAGTAGTAAGGAAGAGAGGAGCGGAGAAGAGAGGAGTAGTAAGGATTAGAAGAGGAGAGGAGAAGCAAGTAAGGGAAGAGAAGAGAGATGAGGAGAGGAAAAGTAAGGAAAAGACGAGAGGAGAAGAGAGAAGAGGACAGGATGGGAAAACAAGGAAGAGAAGAGTGAAGAGGACAATTAAGGAAGAGAGGAGCAGAGAAGAGAGAAGTAAGGACTAAAAGAGTGGAGAGGAGAAGTAAGTAATAGAAGAGAGCAGAAGTGAAAAGATTAGAGGTGAGGAGAAGTAAGGAAGAGAAGAGAGGAGAGGAGAAGTAAGGAAGAAAGGAGATTAGCGGAGAGGAGAATTAAGGAAGAGAGGGGAGGAGAGGAGAGCAGAAGAAAGGAAGAGAAGAGAGGAGAAGAGAGGAGAAATAAGGAAGAGATGATAGGAGAAGAGATGAGAGGAGATGAGAGGAGAACTAAGGAAGAGAGTAGAAAAGAAGAGAGGAGAGGGGAGAAGAATTAAGGAGGAAAGGATAGGAGAGGAGAAGTAACGAAGAGAGGAGTGGATAAGAGAGGAGAAGTAAGGAGTAGAAGAGATGACAGCAGAAGTAAGGAACAGAAGAGAGGAGAAGAGAGGAGAGGAGAAGAAAGGAAGAGAAGAGAGGAGATGAGTAGTAAGGAAGAGAGGAGCGGAGAAGAGAGGAGTAGTAAGGATTAGAAGAGGAGAGGAGAAGCAAGTAAGGGAAGAGAAGAGAGATGAGGAGAGGAAAAGTAAGGAAAAGACGAGAGGAGAAGAGAGAAGAGGACAGGATGGGAAAACAAGGAAGAGAAGAGTGAAGAGGACAATTAAGGAAGAGAGGAGCAGAGAAGAGAGAAGTAAGGACTAAAAGAGTGGAGAGGAGATGTAAGTAATAGAAGAGAGCAGAAGTGAAAAGATTAGAGGTGAGGAGAAGTAAGGAAGAGAAGAGAGGAGAGGAGAAGTAAGGAAGAAAGGAGATTAGCGGAGAGGAGAATTAAGGAAGAGAGGGGAGGAGAGGAGAGCAGAAGAAAGGAAGAGAAGAGAGGAGAAGAGAGGAGAAATAAGGAAGAGATGATAGGAGAAGAGATGAGAGGAGATGAGAGGAGAACTAAGGAAGAGAGTAGAAAAGAAGAGAGGAGAGGGGAGAAGAATTAAGGAGGAAAGGATAGGAGAGGAGAAGTAACGAAGAGAGGAGTGGATAAGAGAGGAGAAGTAAGGAGTAGAAGAGATGACAGCAGAAGTAAGGAACAGAAGAGAGGAGAAGAGAGGAGAGGAGAAGAAAGGAAGAGAAGAGAGGAGATGAGTAGTAAGGAAGAGAGGAGCGGAGAAGAGAGGAGTAGTAAGGATTAGAAGAGGAGAGGAGAAGCAAGTAAGGGAAGAGAAGAGAGATGAGGAGAGGAAAAGTAAGGAAAAGACGAGAGGAGAAGAGAGAAGAGGACAGGATGGGAAAACAAGGAAGAGAAGAGTGAAGAGGACAATTAAGGAAGAGAGGAGCAGAGAAGAGAGAAGTAAGGACTAAAAGAGTGGAGAGGAGAAGTAAGTAATAGAAGAGAGCAGAAGTGAAAAGATTAGAGGTGAGGAGAAGTAAGGAAGAGAAGAGAGGAGAGGAGAAGTAAGGAAGAAAGGAGATTAGCGGAGAGGAGAATTAAGGAAGAGAGGGGAGGAGAGGAGAGCAGAAGAAAGGAAGAGAAGAGAGGAGAAGAGAGGAGAAATAAGGAAGAGATGATAGGAGAAGAGATGAGAGGAGATGAGAGGAGAACTAAGGAAGAGAGTAGAAAAGAAGAGAGGAGAGGGGAGAAGAATTAAGGAGGAAAGGATAGGAGAGGAGAAGTAACGAAGAGAGGAGTGGATAAGAGAGGAGAAGTAAGGAGTAGAAGAGATGACAGCAGAAGTAAGGAACAGAAGAGAGGAGAAGAGAGGAGAGGAGAAGAAAGGAAGAGAAGAGAGGAGATGAGTAGTAAGGAAGAGAGGAGCGGAGAAGAGAGGAGTAGTAAGGATTAGAAGAGGAGAGGAGAAGCAAGTAAGGGAAGAGAAGAGAGATGAGGAGAGGAAAAGTAAGGAAAAGACGAGAGGAGAAGAGAGAAGAGGACAGGATGGGAAAACAAGGAAGAGAAGAGTGAAGAGGACAATTAAGGAAGAGAGGAGCAGAGAAGAGAGAAGTAAGGACTAAAAGAGTGGAGAGGAGAAGTAATTAATAGAAGAGAGCAGAAGTGAAAAGATTAGAGGTGAGGAGAAGTAAGGAAGAGAAGAGAGGAGAGGAGAAATAAGGAAGAAAGGAGATTAGCGGAGAGGAGAATTAAGGAAGAGAGGGGAGGAGAGGAGAGCAGAAGAAAGGAAGAGAAGAGAGGAGAAGAGAGGAGAAATAAGGAAGAGATGATAGGAGAAGAGATGAGAGGAGATGAGAGGAGAACTGAGGAAGAGAGTAGAAAAGAAGAGAGGAGAGGGGAGAAGAATTAAGGAGGAAAGGATAGGAGAGGAGAAGTAACGAAGAGAGGAGTGGATAAGAGAGGAGAAGTAAGGAGTAGAAGAGATGACAGCAGAAGTAAGGAACAGAAGAGAGGAGAAGAGAGGAGAGGAGAAGAAAGGAAGAGAAGAGAGGAGATGAGTAGTAAGGAAGAGAGGAGCGGAGAAGAGAGGAGTAGTAAGGATTAGAAGAGGAGAGGAGAAGCAAGTAAGGGAAGAGAAGAGAGATGAGGAGAGGAAAAGTAAGGAAAAGACGAGAGGAGAAGAGAGAAGAGGACAGGATGGGAAAACAAGGAAGAGAAGAGTGAAGAGGACAATTAAGGAAGAGAGGAGCAGAGAAGAGAGAAGTAAGGACTAAAAGAGTGGAGAGGAGAAGTAAGTAATAGAAGAGAGCAGAAGTGAAAAGATTAGAGGTGAGGAGAAGTAAGGAAGAGAAGAGAGGAGAGGAGAAGTAAGGAAGAAAGGAGATTAGCGGAGAGGAGAATTAAGGAAGAGAGGGGAGGAGAGGAGAGCAGAAGAAAGGAAGAGAAGAGAGGAGAAGAGAGGAGAAATAAGGAAGAGATGATAGGAGAAGAGATGAGAGGAGATGAGAGGAGAACTAAGGAAGAGAGTAGAAAAGAAGAGAGGAGAGGAGAGAAGAATTAAGGAGGAAAGGATAGGAGAGGAGAAGTAACGAAGAGAGGAGTGGATAAGAGAGGAGAAGTAAGGAGTAGAAGAGATGACAGCAGAAGTAAGGAACAGAAGAGAGGAGAAGAGAGGAGAGGAGAAGAAAGGAAGAGAAGAGAGGAGATGAGTAGTAAGGAAGAGAGGAGCGGAGAAGAGAGGAGTAGTAAGGATTAGAAGAGGAGAGGAGAAGCAAGTAAGGGAAGAGAAGAGAGATGAGGAGAGGAAAAGTAAGGAAAAGACGAGAGGAGAAGAGAGAAGAGGACAGGATGGGAAAACAAGGAAGAGAAGAGTGAAGAGGACAATTAAGGAAGAGAGGAGCAGAGAAGAGAGAAGTAAGGACTAAAAGAGTGGAGAGGAGAAGTAAGTAATAGAAGAGAGCAGAAGTGAAAAGATTAGAGGTGAGGAGAAGTAAGGAAGAGAAGAGAGGAGAGGAGAAGTAAGGAAGAAAGGAGATTAGCGGAGAGGAGAATTAAGGAAGAGAGGGGAGGAGAGGAGAGCAGAAGAAAGGAAGAGAAGAGAGGAGAAGAGAGGAGAAATAAGGAAGAGATGATAGGAGAAGAGATGAGAGGAGATGAGAGGAGAACTAAGGAAGAGAGTAGAAAAGAAGAGAGGAGAGGGGAGAAGAATTAAGGAGGAAAGGATAGGAGAGGAGAAGTAACGAAGAGAGGAGTGGATAAGAGAGGAGAAGTAAGGAGTAGAAGAGATGACAGCAGAAGTAAGGAACAGAAGAGAGGAGAAGAGAGGAGAGGAGAAGAAAGGAAGAGAAGAGAGGAGATGAGTAGTAAGGAAGAGAGGAGCGGAGAAGAGAGGAGTAGTAAGGATTAGAAGAGGAGAGGAGAAGCAAGTAAGGGAAGAGAAGAGAGATGAGGAGAGGAAAAGTAAGGAAAAGACGAGAGGAGAAGAGAGAAGAGGACAGGATGGGAAAACAAGGAAGAGAAGAGTGAAGAGGACAATTAAGGAAGAGAGGAGCAGAGAAGAGAGAAGTAAGGACTAAAAGAGTGGAGAGGAGATGTAAGTAATAGAAGAGAGCAGAAGTGAAAAGATTAGAGGTGAGGAGAAGTAAGGAAGAGAAGAGAGGAGAGGAGAAATAAGGAAGAAAGGAGATTAGCGGAGAGGAGAATTAAGGAAGAGAGGGGAGGAGAGGAGAGCAGAAGAAAGGAAGAGAAGAGAGGAGAAGAGAGGAGAAATAAGGAAGAGATGATAGGAGAAGAGATGAGAGGAGATGAGAGGAGAACTGAGGAAGAGAGTAGAAAAGAAGAGAGGAGAGGGGAGAAGAATTAAGGAGGAAAGGATAGGAGAGGAGAAGTAACGAAGAGAGGAGTGGATAAGAGAGGAGAAGTAAGGAGTAGAAGAGATGACAGCAGAAGTAAGGAACAGAAGAGAGGAGAAGAGAGGAGAGGAGAAGAAAGGAAGAGAAGAGAGGAGATGAGTAGTAAGGAAGAGAGGAGCGGAGAAGAGAGGAGTAGTAAGGATTAGAAGAGGAGAGGAGAAGCAAGTAAGGGAAGAGAAGAGAGATGAGGAGAGGAAAAGTAAGGAAAAGACGAGAGGAGAAGAGAGAAGAGGACAGGATGGGAAAACAAGGAAGAGAAGAGTGAAGAGGACAATTAAGGAAGAGAGGAGCAGAGAAGAGAGAAGTAAGGACTAAAAGAGTGGAGAGGAGAAGTAAGTAATAGAAGAGAGCAGAAGTGAAAAGATTAGAGGTGAGGAGAAGTAAGGAAGAGAAGAGAGGAGAGGAGAAGTAAGGAAGAAAGGAGATTAGCGGAGAGGAGAATTAAGGAAGAGAGGGGAGGAGAGGAGAGCAGAAGAAAGGAAGAGAAGAGAGGAGAAGAGAGGAGAAATAAGGAAGAGATGATAGGAGAAGAGATGAGAGGAGATGAGAGGAGAACTAAGGAAGAGAGTAGAAAAGAAGAGAGGAGAGGGGAGAAGAATTAAGGAGGAAAGGATAGGAGAGGAGAAGTAACGAAGAGAGGAGTGGATAAGAGAGGAGAAGTAAGGAGTAGAAGAGATGACAGCAGAAGTAAGGAACAGAAGAGAGGAGAAGAGAGGAGAGGAGAAGAAAGGAAGAGAAGAGAGGAGATGAGTAGTAAGGAAGAGAGGAGCGGAGAAGAGAGGAGTAGTAAGGATTAGAAGAGGAGAGGAGAAGCAAGTAAGGGAAGAGAAGAGAGATGAGGAGAGGAAAAGTAAGGAAAAGACGAGAGGAGAAGAGAGAAGAGGACAGGATGGGAAAACAAGGAAGAGAAGAGTGAAGAGGACAATTAAGGTAGAGAGGAGCAGAGAAGAGAGAAGTAAGGACTAAAAGAGTGGAGAGGAGAAGTAAGTAATAGAAGAGAGCAGAAGTGAAAGGATTAGAGGTGAGGAGAAGTAAGGAAGAGAAGAGAGGAGAGGAGAAATAAGGAAGAAAGGAGATTAGCGGAGAGGAGAATTAAGGAAGAGAGGGGAGGAGAGGAGAGCAGAAGAAAGGAAGAGAAGAGAGGAGAAGAGAGGAGAAATAAGGAAGAGATGATAGGAGAAGAGATGAGAGGAGATGAGAGGAGAACTAAGGAAGAGAGTAGAAAAGAAGAGAGGAGAGGGCAGAAGAATTAAGGAGGAAAGGATAGGAGAGGAGAAGTAACGAAGAGAGGAGTGGATAAGAGAGGAGAAGTAAGGAGTAGAAGAGATGACAGCAGAAGTAAGGAACAGAAGAGAGGAGAAGAGAGGAGAGGAGAAGAAAGGAAGAGAAGAGAGGAGATGAGTAGTAAGGAAGAGAGGAGCGGAGAAGAGAGGAGTAGTAAGGATTAGAAGAGGAGAGGAGAAGCAAGTAAGGGAAGAGAAGAGAGATGAGGAGAGGAAAAGTAAGGAAAAGACGAGAGGAGAAGAGAGAAGAGGACAGGATGGGAAAACAAGGAAGAGAAGAGTGAAGAGGACAATTAAGGAAGAGAGGAGCAGAGAAGAGAGAAGTAAGGACTAAAAGAGTGGAGAGGAGAAGTAAGTAATAGAAGAGAGCAGAAGTGAAAAGATTAGAGGTGAGGAGAAGTAAGGAAGAGAAGAGAGGAGAGGAGAAGTAAGGAAGAAAGGAGATTAGCGGAGAGGAGAATTAAGGAAGAGAGGGGAGGAGAGGAGAGCAGAAGAAAGGAAGAGAAGAGAGGAGAAGAGAGGAGAAATAAGGAAGAGATGATAGGAGAAGAGATGAGAGGAGATGAGAGGAGAACTAAGGAAGAGAGTAGAAAAGAAGAGAGGAGAGGGGAGAAGAATTAAGGAGGAAAGGATAGGAGAGGAGAAGTAACGAAGAGAGGAGTGGATAAGAGAGGAGAAGTAAGGAGTAGAAGAGATGACAGCAGAAGTAAGGAACAGAAGAGAGGAGAAGAGAGGGGAGGAGAAGAAAGGAAGAGAAGAGAGGAGATGAGTAGTAAGGAAGAGAGGAGCGGAGAAGAGAGGAGTAGTAAGGATTAGAAGAGGAGAGGAGAAGCAAGTAAGGGAAGAGAAGAGAGATGAGGAGAGGAAAAGTAAGGAAAAGACGAGAGGAGAAGAGAGAAGAGGACAGGATGGGAAAACAAGGAAGAGAAGAGTGAAGAGGACAATTAAGGAAGAGAGGAGCAGAGAAGAGAGAAGTAAGGACTAAAAGAGTGGAGAGGAGAAGTAAGTAATAGAAGAGAGCAGAAGTGAAAAGATTAGAGGTGAGGAGAAGTAAGGAAGAGAAGAGAGGAGAGGAGAAGTAAGGAAGAAAGGAGATTAGCGGAGAGGAGAATTAAGGAAGAGAGGGGAGGAGAGGAGAGCAGAAGAAAGGAAGAGAAGAGAGGAGAAGAGAGGAGAAATAAGGAAGAGATGATAGGAGAAGAGATGAGAGGAGATGAGAGGAGAACTAAGGAAGAGAGTAGAAAAGAAGAGAGGAGAGGGGAGAAGAATTAAGGAGGAAAGGATAGGAGAGGAGAAGTAACGAAGAGAGGAGTGGATAAGAGAGGAGAAGTAAGGAGTAGAAGAGATGACAGCAGAAGTAAGGAACAGAAGAGAGGAGAAGAGAGGAGAGGAGAAGAAAGGAAGAGAAGAGAGGAGATGAGTAGTAAGGAAGAGAGGAGCGGAGAAGAGAGGAGTAGTAAGGATTAGAAGAGGAGAGGAGAAGCAAGTAAGGGAAGAGAAGAGAGATGAGGAGAGGAAAAGTAAGGAAAAGACGAGAGGAGAAGAGAGAAGAGGACAGGATGGGAAAACAAGGAAGAGAAGAGTGAAGAGGACAATTAAGGAAGAGAGGAGCAGAGAAGAGAGAAGTAAGGACTAAAAGAGTGGAGAGGAGAAGTAAGTAATAGAAGAGAGCAGAAGTGAAAAGATTAGAGGTGAGGAGAAGTAAGGAAGAGAAGAGAGGAGAGGAGAAGTAAGGAAGAAAGGAGATTAGCGGAGAGGAGAATTAAGGAAGAGAGGGGAGGAGAGGAGAGCAGAAGAAAGGAAGAGAAGAGAGGAGAAGA
Source organism: Melopsittacus undulatus (assembly GCF_012275295.1). NCBI lineage: Eukaryota > Metazoa > Chordata > Aves > Psittaciformes > Psittaculidae > Melopsittacus > Melopsittacus undulatus. The sequence goes on along the minus strand of NW_022993976.1, from coordinate 130,933 downwards.
GAGGAGAAATAAGGAAGAGATGATAGGAGAAGAGATGAGAGGAGATGAGAGGAGAACTAAGGAAGAGAGTAGAAAAGAAGAGAGGAGAGGGGAGAAGAATTAAGGAGGAAAGGATAGGAGAGGAGAAGTAACGAAGAGAGGAGTGGATAAGAGAGGAGAAGTAAGGAGTAGAAGAGATGACAGCAGAAGTAAGGAACAGAAGAGAGGAGAAGAGAGGAGAGGAGAAGAAAGGAAGAGAAGAGAGGAGATGAGTAGTAAGGAAGAGAGGAGCGGAGAAGAGAGGAGTAGTAAGGATTAGAAGAGGAGAGGAGAAGCAAGTAAGGGAAGAGAAGAGAGATGAGGAGAGGAAAAGTAAGGAAAAGACGAGAGGAGAAGAGAGAAGAGGACAGGATGGGAAAACAAGGAAGAGAAGAGTGAAGAGGACAATTAAGGAAGAGAGGAGCAGAGAAGAGAGAAGTAAGGACTAAAAGAGTGGAGAGGAGAAGTAATTAATAGAAGAGAGCAGAAGTGAAAGGATTAGAGGTGAGGAGAAGTAAGGAAGAGAAGAGAGGAGAGGAGAAGTAAGGAAGAAAGGAGATTAGCGGAGAGGAGAATTAAGGAAGAGAGGGGAGGAGAGGAGAGCAGAAGAAAGGAAGAGAAGAGAGGAGAAGAGAGGAGAAATAAGGAAGAGATGATAGGAGAAGAGATGAGAGGAGATGAGAGGAGAACTAAGGAAGAGAGTAGAAAAGAAGAGAGGAGAGGGGAGAAGAATTAAGGAGGAAAGGATAGGAGAGGAGAAGTAACGAAGAGAGGAGTGGATAAGAGAGGAGAAGTAAGGAGTAGAAGAGATGACAGCAGAAGTAAGGAACAGAAGAGAGGAGAAGAGAGGAGAGGAGAAGAAAGGAAGAGAAGAGAGGAGATGAGTAGTAAGGAAGAGAGGAGCGGAGAAGAGAGGAGTAGTAAGGATTAGAAGAGGAGAGGAGAAGCAAGTAAGGGAAGAGAAGAGAGATGAGGAGAGGAAAAGTAAGGAAAAGACGAGAGGAGAAGAGAGAAGAGGACAGGAAGGGAAAACAAGGAAGAGAAGAGTGAAGAGGACAATTAAGGAAGAGAGGAGCAGAGAAGAGAGAAGTAAGGACTAAAAGAGTGGAGAGGAGAAGTAAGTAATAGAAGAGAGCAGAAGTGAAAAGATTAGAGGTGAGGAGAAGTAAGGAAGAGAAGAGAGGAGAGGAGAAGTAAGGAAGAAAGGAGATTAGCGGAGAGGAGAATTAAGGAAGAGAGGGGAGGAGAGGAGAGCAGAAGAAAGGAAGAGAAGAGAGGAGAAGAGAGGAGAAATAAGGAAGAGATGATAGGAGAAGAGATGAGAGGAGATGAGAGGAGAACTAAGGAAGAGAGTAGAAAAGAAGAGAGGAGAGGGGAGAAGAATTAAGGAGGAAAGGATAGGAGAGGAGAAGTAACGAAGAGAGGAGTGGATAAGAGAGGAGAAGTAAGGAGTAGAAGAGATGACAGCAGAAGTAAGGAACAGAAGAGAGGAGAAGAGAGGAGAGGAGAAGAAAGGAAGAGAAGAGAGGAGATGAGTAGTAAGGAAGAGAGGAGCGGAGAAGAGAGGAGTAGTAAGGATTAGAAGAGGAGAGGAGAAGCAAGTAAGGGAAGAGAAGAGAGATGAGGAGAGGAAAAGTAAGGAAAAGACGAGAGGAGAAGAGAGAAGAGGACAGGATGGGAAAACAAGGAAGAGAAGAGTGAAGAGGACAATTAAGGAAGAGAGGAGCAGAGAAGAGAGAAGTAAGGACTAAAAGAGTGGAGAGGAGAAGTAAGTAATAGAAGAGAGCAGAAGTGAAAAGATTAGAGGTGAGGAGAAGTAAGGAAGAGAAGAGAGGAGAGGAGAAGTAAGGAAGAAAGGAGATTAGCGGAGAGGAGAATTAAGGAAGAGAGGGGAGGAGAGGAGAGCAGAAGAAAGGAAGAGAAGAGAGGAGAAGAGAGGAGAAATAAGGAAGAGATGATAGGAGAAGAGATGAGAGGAGATGAGAGGAGAACTAAGGAAGAGAGTAGAAAAGAAGAGAGGAGAGGGGAGAAGAATTAAGGAGGAAAGGATAGGAGAGGAGAAGTAACGAAGAGAGGAGTGGATAAGAGAGGAGAAGTAAGGAGTAGAAGAGATGACAGCAGAAGTAAGGAACAGAAGAGAGGAGAAGAGAGGAGAGGAGAAGAAAGGAAGAGAAGAGAGGAGATGAGTAGTAAGGAAGAGAGGAGCGGAGAAGAGAGGAGAAGTAAGGATTAGAAGAGGAGAGGAGAAGCAAGTAAGGGAAGAGAAGAGAGATGAGGAGAGGAAAAGTAAGGAAAAGACGAGAGGAGAAGAGAGAAGAGGACAGGATGGGAAAACAAGGAAGAGAAGAGTGAAGAGGACAATTAAGGAAGAGAGGAGCAGAGAAGAGAGAAGTAAGGACTAAAAGAGTGGAGAGGAGAAGTAAGTAATAGAAGAGAGCAGAAGTGAAAAGATTAGAGGTGAGGAGAAGTAAGGAAGAGAAGAGAGGAGAGGAGAAGTAAGGAAGAAAGGAGATTAGCGGAGAGGAGAATTAAGGAAGAGAGGGGAGGAGAGGAGAGCAGAAGAAAGGAAGAGAGAGAGGAGAGGAGAAATAAGGAAGAGATGATAGGAGAAGAGATGAGAGGAGATGAGAGGAGAACTAAGGAAGAGAGTAGAAAAGAAGAGAGGAGAGGGGAGAAGAATTAAGGAGGAAAGGATAGGAGAGGAGAAGTAACGAAGAGAGGAGTGGATAAGAGAGGAGAAGTAAGGAGTAGAAGAGATGACAGCAGAAGTAAGGAACAGAAGAGAGGAGAAGAGAGGAGAGGAGAAGAAAGGAAGAGAAGAGAGGAGATGAGTAGTAAGGAAGAGAGGAGCGGAGAAGAGAGGAGTAGTAAGGATTAGAAGAGGAGAGGAGAAGCAAGTAAGGGAAGAGAAGAGAGATGAGGAGAGGAAAAGTAAGGAAAAGACGAGAGGAGAAGAGAGAAGAGGACAGGATGGGAAAACAAGGAAGAGAAGAGTGAAGAGGACAATTAAGGAAGAGAGGAGCAGAGAAGAGAGAAGTAAGGACTAAAAGAGTGGAGAGGAGAAGTAAGTAATAGAAGAGAGCAGAAGTGAATAGATTAGAGGTGAGGAGAAGTAAGGAAGAGAAGAGAGGAGAGGAGAAGTAAGGAAGAAAGGAGATTAGCGGAGAGGAGAATTAAGGAAGAGAGGGGAGGAGAGGAGAGCAGAAGAAAGGAAGAGAAGAGAGGAGAAGAGAGGAGAAATAAGGAAGAGATGATAGGAGAAGAGATGAGAGGAGATGAGAGGAGAACTAAGGAAGAGAGTAGAAAAGAAGAGAGGAGAGGGGAGAAGAATTAAGGAGGAAAGGATAGGAGAGGAGAAGTAACGAAGAGAGGAGTGGATAAGAGAGGAGAAGTAAGGAGTAGAAGAGATGACAGCAGAAGTAAGGAACAGAAGAGAGGAGAAGAGAGGAGAGGAGAAGAAAGGAAGAGAAGAGAGGAGATGAGTAGTAAGGAAGAGAGGAGCGGAGAAGAGAGGAGTAGTAAGGATTAGAAGAGGAGAGGAGAAGCAAGTAAGGGAAGAGAAGAGAGATGAGGAGAGGAAAAGTAAGGAAAAGACGAGAGGAGAAGAGAGAAGAGGACAGGATGGGAAAACAAGGAAGAGAAGAGTGAAGAGGACAATTAAGGAAGAGAGGAGCAGAGAAGAGAGAAGTAAGGACTAAAAGAGTGGAGAGGAGAAGTAAGTAATAGAAGAGAGCAGAAGTGAAAAGATTAGAGGTGAGGAGAAGTAAGGAAGAGAAGAGAGGAGAGGAGAAGTAAGGAAGAAAGGAGATTAGCGGAGAGGAGAATTAAGGAAGAGAGGGGAGGAGAGGAGAGCAGAAGAAAGGAAGAGAAGAGAGGAGAAGAGAGGAGAAATAAGGAAGAGATGATAGGAGAAGAGATGAGAGGAGATGAGAGGAGAACTAAGGAAGAGAGTAGAAAAGAAGAGAGGAGAGGGGAGAAGAATTAAGGAGGAAAGGATAGGAGAGGAGAAGTAACGAAGAGAGGAGTGGATAAGAGAGGAGAAGTAAGGAGTAGAAGAGATGACAGCAGAAGTAAGGAACAGAAGAGAGGAGAAGAGAGGAGAGGAGAAGAAAGGAAGAGAAGAGAGGAGATGAGTAGTAAGGAAGAGAGGAGCGGAGAAGAGAGGAGTAGTAAGGATTAGAAGAGGAGAGGAGAAGCAAGTAAGGGAAGAGAAGAGAGATGAGGAGAGGAAAAGTAAGGAAAAGACGAGAGGAGAAGAGAGAAGAGGACAGGATGGGAAAACAAGGAAGAGAAGAGTGAAGAGGACAATTAAGGAAGAGAGGAGCAGAGAAGAGAGAAGTAAGGACTAAAAGAGTGGAGAGGAGAAGTAAGTAATAGAAGAGAGCAGAAGTGAAAAGATTAGAGGTGAGGAGAAGTAGAGGAGAGGAGAAGTAAGAAGAAAGAGATTAGCGGAGAGGAGAATTAAGGAAGAGAGGGGAGGAGAGGAGAGCAGAAGAAAGGAAGAGAAGAGAGGAGAAGAGAGGAGAAATAAGGAAGAGATGATAGGAGAAGAGATGAGAGGAGATGAGAGGAGAACTAAGGAAGAGAGTAGAAAAGAAGAGAGGAGAGGGGAGAAGAATTAAGGAGGAAAGGATAGGAGAGGAGAAGTAACGAAGAGAGGAGTGGATAAGAGAGGAGAAGTAAGGAGTAGAAGAGATGACAGCAGAAGTAAGGAACAGAAGAGAGGAGAAGAGAGGAGAGGAGAAGAAAGGAAGAGAAGAGAGGAGATGAGTAGTAAGGAAGAGAGGAGCGGAGAAGAGAGGAGTAGTAAGGATTAGAAGAGGAGAGGAGAAGCAAGTAAGGGAAGAGAAGAGAGATGAGGAGAGGAAAAGTAAGGAAAAGACGAGAGGAGAAGAGAGAAGAGGACAGGATGGGAAAACAAGGAAGAGAAGAGTGAAGAGGACAATTAAGGAAGAGAGGAGCAGAGAAGAGAGAAGTAAGGACTAAAAGAGTGGAGAGGAGAAGTAAGTAATAGAAGAGAGCAGAAGTGAAAAGATTAGAGGTGAGGAGAAGTAAGGAAGAGAAGAGAGGAGAGGAGAAGTAAGGAAGAAAGGAGATTAGCGGAGAGGAGAATTAAGGAAGAGAGGGGAGGAGAGGAGAGCAGAAGAAAGGAAGAGAAGAGAGGAGAAGAGAGGAGAAATAAGGAAGAGATGATAGGAGAAGAGATGAGAGGAGATGAGAGGAGAACTAAGGAAGAGAGTAGAAAAGAAGAGAGGAGAGGGGAGAAGAATTAAGGAGGAAAGGATAGGAGAGGAGAAGTAACGAAGAGAGGAGTGGATAAGAGAGGAGAAGTAAGGAGTAGAAGAGATGACAGCAGAAGTAAGGAACAGAAGAGAGGAGAAGAGAGGAGAGGAGAAGAAAGGAAGAGAAGAGAGGAGATGAGTAGTAAGGAAGAGAGGAGCGGAGAAGAGAGGAGTAGTAAGGATTAGAAGAGGAGAGGAGAAGCAAGTAAGGGAAGAGAAGAGAGATGAGGAGAGGAAAAGTAAGGAAAAGACGAGAGGAGAATAGAGAAGAGGACAGGATGGGAAAACAAGGAAGAGAAGAGTGAAGAGGACAATTAAGGAAGAGAGGAGCAGAGAAGAGAGAAGTAAGGACTAAAAGAGTGGAGAGGAGAAGTAAGTAATAGAAGAGAGCAGAAGTGAAAAGATTAGAGGTGAGGAGAAGTAAGGAAGAGAAGAGAGGAGAGGAGAAGTAAGGAAGAAAGGAGATTAGCGGAGAGGAGAATTAAGGAAGAGAGGGGAGGAGAGGAGAGCAGAAGAAAGGAAGAGAAGAGAGGAGAAGAGAGGAGAAATAAGGAAGAGATGATAGGAGAAGAGATGAGAGGAGATGAGAGGAGAACTAAGGAAGAGAGTAGAAAAGAAGAGAGGAGAGGGGAGAAGAATTAAGGAGGAAAGGATAGGAGAGGAGAAGTAACGAAGAGAGGAGTGGATAAGAGAGGAGAAGTAAGGAGTAGAAGAGATGACAGCAGAAGTAAGGAACAGAAGAGAGGAGAGGAGAAGAAAGGAAGAGAAGAGAGGAGATGAGTAGTAAGGAAGAGAGGAGCGGAGAAGAGAGGAGTAGTAAGGATTAGAAGAGGAGAGGAGAAGCAAGTAAGGGAAGAGAAGAGAGATGAGGAGAGGAAAAGTAAGGAAAAGACGAGAGGAGAAGAGAGAAGAGGACAGGATGGGAAAACAAGGAAGAGAAGAGTGAAGAGGACAATTAAGGAAGAGAGGAGCAGAGAAGAGAGAAGTAAGGACTAAAAGAGTGGAGAGGAGAAGTAAGTAATAGAAGAGAGCAGAAGTGAAAAGATTAGAGGTGAGGAGAAGTAAGGAAGAGAAGAGAGGAGAGGAGAAGTAAGGAAGAAAGGAGATTAGCGGAGAGGAGAATTAAGGAAGAGAGGGGAGGAGAGGAGAGCAGAAGAAAGGAAGAGAAGAGAGGAGAAGAGAGGAGAAATAAGGAAGAGATGATAGGAGAAGAGATGAGAGGAGATGAGAGGAGAACTAAGGAAGAGAGTAGAAAAGAAGAGAGGAGAGGGGAGAAGAATTAAGGAGGAAAGGATAGGAGAGGAGAAGTAACGAAGAGAGGAGTGCATAAGAGAGGAGAAGTAAGGAGTAGAAGAGATGACAGCAGAAGTAAGGAACAGAAGAGAGGAGAAGAGAGGAGAGGAGAAGAAAGGAAGAGAAGAGAGGAGATGAGTAGTAAGGAAGAGAGGAGCGGAGAAGAGAGGAGTAGTAAGGATTAGAAGAGGAGAGGAGAAGCAAGTAAGGGAAGAGAAGAGAGATGAGGAGAGGAAAAGTAAGGAAAAGACGAGAGGAGAAGAGAGAAGAGGACAGGATGGGAAAACAAGGAAGAGAAGAGTGAAGAGGACAATTAAGGAAGAGAGGAGCAGAGAAGAGAGAAGTAAGGACTAAAAGAGTGGAGAGGAGAAGTAAGTAATAGAAGAGAGCAGAAGTGAAAAGATTAGAGGTGAGGAGAAGTAAGGAAGAGAAGAGAGGAGAGGAGAAGTAAGGAAGAAAGGAGATTAGCGGAGAGGAGAATTAAGGAAGAGAGGGGAGGAGAGGAGAGCAGAAGAAAGGAAGAGAAGAGAGGAGAAGAGAGGAGAAATAAGGAAGAGATGATAGGAGAAGAGATGAGAGGAGATGAGAGGAGAACTAAGGAAGAGAGTAGAAAAGAAGAGAGGAGAGGGGAGAAGAATTAAGGAGGAAAGGATAGGAGAGGAGAAGTAACGAAGAGAGGAGTGGATAAGAGAGGAGAAGTAAGGAGTAGAAGAGATGACAGCAGAAGTAAGGAACAGAAGAGAGGAGAAGAGAGGAGAGGAGAAGAAAGGAAGAGAAGAGAGGAGATGAGTAGTAAGGAAGAGAGGAGCGGAGAAGAGAGGAGTAGTAAGGATTAGAAGAGGAGAGGAGAAGCAAGTAAGGGAAGAGAAGAGAGATGAGGAGAGGAAAAGTAAGGAAAAGACGAGAGGAGAAGAGAGAAGAGGACAGGATGGGAAAACAAGGAAGAGAAGAGTGAAGAGGACAATTAAGGAAGAGAGGAGCAGAGAAGAGAGAAGTAAGGACTAAAAGAGTGGAGAGGAGAAGTAAGTAATAGAAGAGAGCAGAAGTGAAAAGATTAGAGGTGAGGAGAAGTAAGGAAGAGAAGAGAGGAGAGGAGAAGTAAGGAAGAAAGGAGATTAGCGGAGAGGAGAATTAAGGAAGAGAGGGGAGGAGAGGAGAGCAGAAGAAAGGAAGAGAAGAGAGGAGAAGAGAGGAGAAATAAGGAAGAGATGATAGGAGAAGAGATGAGAGGAGATGAGAGGAGAACTAAGGAAGAGAGTAGAAAAGAAGAGAGGAGAGGGGAGAAGAATTAAGGAGGAAAGGATAGGAGAGGAGAAGTAACGAAGAGAGGAGTGGATAAGAGAGGAGAAGTAAGGAGTAGAAGAGATGACAGCAGAAGTAAGGAACAGAAGAGAGGAGAAGAGAGGAGAGGAGAAGAAAGGAAGAGAAGAGAGGAGATGAGTAGTAAGGAAGAGAGGAGCGGAGAAGAGAGGAGTAGTAAGGATTAGAAGAGGAGAGGAGAAGCAAGTAAGGGAAGAGAAGAGAGATGAGGAGAGGAAAAGTAAGGAAAAGACGAGAGGAGAAGAGAGAAGAGGACAGGATGGGAAAACAAGGAAGAGAAGAGTGAAGAGGACAATTAAGGAAGAGAGGAGCAGAGAAGAGAGAAGTAAGGACTAAAAGAGTGGAGAGGAGAAGTAAGTAATAGAAGAGAGCAGAAGTGAAAAGATTAGAGGTGAGGAGAAGTAAGGAAGAGAAGAGAGGAGAGGAGAAGTAAGGAAGAAAGGAGATTAGCGGAGAGGAGAATTAAGGAAGAGAGGGGAGGAGAGGAGAGCAGAAGAAAGGAAGAGAAGAGAGGAGAAGAGAGGAGAAATAAGGAAGAGATGATAGGAGAAGAGATGAGAGGAGATGAGAGGAGAACTAAGGAAGAGAGTAGAAAAGAAGAGAGGAGAGGGGAGAAGAATTAAGGAGGAAAGGATAGGAGAGGAGAAGTAACGAAGAGAGGAGTGGATAAGAGAGGAGAAGTAAGGAGTAGAAGAGATGACAGCAGAAGTAAGGAACAGAAGAGAGGAGAAGAGAGGAGAGGAGAAGAAAGGAAGAGAAGAGAGGAGATGAGTAGTAAGGAAGAGAGGAGCGGAGAAGAGAGGAGTAGTAAGGATTAGAAGAGGAGAGGAGAAGCAAGTAAGGGAAGAGAAGAGAGATGAGGAGAGGAAAAGTAAGGAAAAGACGAGAGGAGAAGAGAGAAGAGGACAGGATGGGAAAACAAGGAAGAGAAGAGTGAAGAGGACAATTAAGGAAGAGAGGAGCAGAGAAGAGAGAAGTAAGGACTAAAAGAGTGGAGAGGAGAAGTAAGTAATAGAAGAGAGCAGAAGTGAAAAGATTAGAGGTGAGGAGAAGTAAGGAAGAGAAGAGAGGAGAGGAGAAGTAAGGAAGAAAGGAGATTAGCGGAGAGGAGAATTAAGGAAGAGAGGGGAGGAGAGGAGAGCAGAAGAAAGGAAGAGAAGAGAGGAGAAGAGAGGAGAAATAAGGAAGAGATGATAGGAGAAGAGATGAGAGGAGATGAGAGGAGAACTAAGGAAGAGAGTAGAAAAGAAGAGAGGAGAGGGGAGAAGAATTAAGGAGGAAAGGATAGGAGAGGAGACGTAACGAAGAGAGGAGTGGATAAGAGAGGAGAAGTAAGGAGTAGAAGAGATGACAGCAGAAGTAAGGAACAGAAGAGAGGAGAAGAGAGGAGAGGAGAAGAAAGGAAGAGAAGAGAGGAGATGAGTAGTAAGGAAGAGAGGAGCGGAGAAGAGAGGAGTAGTAAGGATTAGAAGAGGAGAGGAGAAGCAAGTAAGGGAAGAGAAGAGAGATGAGGAGAGGAAAAGTAAGGAAAAGACGAGAGGAGAAGAGAGAAGAGGACAGGATGGGAAAACAAGGAAGAGAAGAGTGAAGAGGACAATTAAGGAAGAGAGGAGCAGAGAAGAGAGAAGTAAGGACTAAAAGAGTGGAGAGGAGAAGTAAGTAATAGAAGAGAGCAGAAGTGAAAAGATTAGAGGTGAGGAGAAGTAAGGAAGAGAAGAGAGGAGAGGAGAAGTAAGGAAGAAAGGAGATTAGCGGAGAGGAGAATTAAGGAAGAGAGGGGAGGAGAGGAGAGCAGAAGAAAGGAAGAGAAGAGAGGAGAAGAGAGGAGAAATAAGGAAGAGATGATAGGAGAAGAGATGAGAGGAGATGAGAGGAGAACTAAGGAAGAGAGTAGAAAAGAAGAGAGGAGAGGGGAGAAGAATTAAGGAGGAAAGGATAGGAGAGGAGAAGTAACGAAGAGAGGAGTGGATAAGAGAGGAGAAGTAAGGAGTAGAAGAGATGACAGCAGAAGTAAGGAACAGAAGAGAGGAGAAGAGAGGAGAGGAGAAGAAAGGAAGAGAAGAGAGGAGATGAGTAGTAAGGAAGAGAGGAGCGGAGAAGAGAGGAGTAGTAAGGATTAGAAGAGGATATGAGAAGCAAGTAAGGGAAGAGAAGAGAGATGAGGAGAGGAAAAGTAAGGAAAAGACGAGAGGAGAAGAGAGAAGAGGACAGGATGGGAAAACAAGGAAGAGAAGAGTGAAGAGGACAATTAAGGAAGAGAGGAGCAGAGAAGAGAGAAGTAAGGACTAAAAGAGTGGAGAGGAGAAGTAAGTAATAGAAGAGAGCAGAAGTGAAAAGATTAGAGGTGAGGAGAAGTAAGGAAGAGAAGAGAGGAGAGGAGAAGTAAGGAAGAAAGGAGATTAGCGGAGAGGAGAATTAAGGAAGAGAGGGGAGGAGAGGAGAGCAGAAGAAAGGAAGAGAAGAGAGGAGAAGAGAGGAGAAATAAGGAAGAGATGATAGGAGAAGAGATGAGAGGAGATGAGAGGAGAACTAAGGAAGAGAGTAGAAAAGAAGAGAGGAGAGGGGAGAAGAATTAAGGAGGAAAGGATAGGAGAGGAGAAGTAACGAAGAGAGGAGTGGATAAGAGAGGAGAAGTAAGGAGTAGAAGAGATGACAGCAGAAGTAAGGAACAGAAGAGAGGAGAAGAGAGGAGAGGAGAAGAAAGGAAGAGAAGAGAGGAGATGAGTAGTAAGGAAGAGAGGAGCGGAGAAGAGAGGAGTAGTAAGGATTAGAAGAGGAGAGGAGAAGCAAGTAAGGGAAGAGAAGAGAGATGAGGAGAGGAAAAGTAAGGAAAAGACGAGAGGAGAAGAGAGAAGAGGACAGGATGGGAAAACAAGGAAGAGAAGAGTGAAGAGGACAATTAAGGAAGAGAGGAGCAGAGAAGAGAGAAGTAAGGACTAAAAGAGTGGAGAGGAGAAGTAAGTAATAGAAGAGAGCAGAAGTGAAAAGATTAGAGGTGAGGAGAAGTAAGGAAGAGAAGAGAGGAGAGGAGAAGTAAGGAAGAAAGGAGATTAGCGGAGAGGAGAATTAAGGAAGAGAGGGGAGGAGAGGAGAGCAGAAGAAAGGAAGAGAAGAGAGGAGAAGAGAGGAGAAATAAGGAAGAGATGATAGGAGAAGAGATGAGAGGAGATGAGAGGAGAACTAAGGAAGAGAGTAGAAAAGAAGAGAGGAGAGGGGAGAAGAATTAAGGAGGAAAGGATAGGAGAGGAGAAGTAACGAAGAGAGGAGTGGATAAGAGAGGAGAAGTAAGGAGTAGAAGAGATGACAGCAGAAGTAAGGAACAGAAGAGAGGAGAAGAGAGGAGAGGAGAAGAAAGGAAGAGAAGAGAGGAGATGAGTAGTAAGGAAGAGAGGAGCGGAGAAGAGAGGAGTAGTAAGGATTAGAAGAGGAGAGGAGAAGCAAGTAAGGGAAGAGAAGAGAGATGAGGAGAGGAAAAGTAAGGAAAAGACGAGAGGAGAAGAGAGAAGAGGACAGGATGGGAAAACAAGGAAGAGAAGAGTGAAGAGGACAATTAAGGAAGAGAGGAGCAGAGAAGAGAGAAGTAAGGACTAAAAGAGTGGAGAGGAGAAGTAAGTAATAGAAGAGAGCAGAAGTGAAAAGATTAGAGGTGAGGAGAAGTAAGGAAGAGAAGAGAGGAGAGGAGAGCAGAAGAAAGGAAGAGAAGAGAGGAGAAGAGAGGAGAAATAAGGAAGAGATGATAGGAGAAGAGATGAGAGGAGATGAGAGGAGAACTAAGGAAGAGAGTAGAAAAGAAGAGAGGAGAGGGGAGAAGAATTAAGGAGGAAAGGATAGGAGAGGAGAAGTAACGAAGAGAGGAGTGGATAAGAGAGGAGAAGTAAGGAGTAGAAGAGATGACAGCAGAAGTAAGGAACAGAAGAGAGGAGAAGAGAGGAGAGGAGAAGAAAGAGAAGAGAGGAGATGAGTAGTAAGGAAGAGAGGAGCGGAGAAGAGAGGAGTAGTAAGGATTAGAAGAGGAGAGGAGAAGCAAGTAAGGGAAGAGAAGAGAGATGAGGAGAGGAAAAGTAAGGAAAAGACGAGAGGAGAAGAGAGAAGAGGACAGGATGGGAAAACAAGGAAGAGAAGAGTGAAGAGGACAATTAAGGAAGAGAGGAGCAGAGAAGAGAGAAGTAAGGACTAAAAGAGTGGAGAGGAGAAGTAAGTAATAGAAGAGAGCAGAAGTGAAAAGATTAGAGGTGAGGAGAAGTAAGGAAGAGAAGAGAGGAGAGGAGAAGTAAGGAAGAAAGGAGATTAGCGGAGAGGAGAATTAAGGAAGAGAGGGGAGGAGAGGAGAGCAGAAGAAAGGAAGAGAAGAGAGGAGAAGAGAGGAGAAATAAGGAAGAGATGATAGGAGAAGAGATGAGAGGAGATGAGAGGAGAACTAAGGAAGAGAGTAGAAAAGAAGAGAGGAGAGGGGAGAAGAATTAAGGAGGAAAGGATAGGAGAGGAGAAGTAACGAAGAGAGGAGTGGATAAGAGAGGAGAAGTAAGGAGTAGAAGAGATGACAGCAGAAGTAAGGAACAGAAGAGAGAAGAGAGGAGAGGAGAAGAAAGGAAGAGAAGAGAGGAGATGAGTAGTAAGGAAGAGAGGAGCGGAGAAGAGAGGAGTAGTGAGGATTAGAAGAGGAGAGGAGAAGCAAGTAAGGGAAGAGAAGAGAGATGAGGAGAGGAAAAGTAAGGAAAAGACGAGAGGAGAAGAGAGAAGAGGACAGGATGGGAAAACAAGGAAGAGAAGAGTGAAGAGGACAATTAAGGAAGAGAGGAGCAGAGAAGAGAGAAGTAAGGACTAAAAGAGTGGAGAGGAGAAGTAAGTAATAGAAGAGAGCAGAAGTGAAAAGATTAGAGGTGAGGAGAAGTAAGGAAGAGAAGAGAGGAGAGGAGAAGTAAGGAAGAAAGGAGATTAGCGGAGAGGAGAATTAAGGAAGAGAGGGGAGGAGAGAGAGCAGAAGAAAGGAAGAGAAGAGAGGAGAAATAAGGAAGAGATGATAGGAGAAGAGATGAGAGGAGATGAGAGGAGAACTAAGGAAGAGAGTAGAAAGAAGAGAGAGAGGGGAGAAGAATTAAGGAGGAAAGGATAGGAGAAGGAGAAAGTAACGAAGAGAGGAGTGGATAAGAGAGGAGAAGTAAGGAGTAGAAGAGATTACAGCAGAAGTAAGGAACAGAAGAGAGGAGAAGAGAGGAGAGGAGAAGAAAGGAAGAGAAGAGAGTGAGATGAGTAGTAAGGAAGATAGGAGCGGAGAAGAGAGGAGAAGTAAGGATTAGAAGAGGATGGAGAAGCAAGGTAAGGGAGAGAAGAGAGATTAGGAGAGGAAAAGTAAGGGAAAAGACGAGAGGAGAAGAGAGAAGAGGGACAGGATGGGAAAACAGGAAGGAAGAGTGAAGAGGACAATTAAGGAAGAGAGGAGCAGAGAAGAGAGAAGTAAGGACTAAAGAGTGGAGAGGAGAAGTAAGTAATAGAAGAGAGCAGAAGTGAAAAGATTAGAGGTGAGGAGAAGTAAGGAAGAGAGAGAGGAGAGGAGAAGTAAGGAAGAAAGGAGATTAGCGGAGAGGAGAATTAAGGAAGAGAGGGGAGGAGAGGAGAGCAGAAGAAAGGAAGAGAAGAGAGGAGAAGAGAGGAGAAATAAGGAAGAGATGATAGGAGAAGAGATGAGAGGAGATGAGAGAACTAAGGAAGAGAGTAGAAAAGAAGAGAGGAGAGGGAGGAAGAATTAAGGAGGAAAGGATAGGAGAGGAGAAGCACGAAGAGAGGAGTGGATAAGAGAGGAGAAGTAAGGAGTAGAAGAGATGACAGCAGAAGTAAGGAACAGAAGAGAGGAGAAGAGAGGAGACGGAGAAAGAAAGGAAAGAGAAAGAAGAGGAGATGAGTAGTAAGGAAGAGAGGAGCGGAGAAGAGAGGAGCAGTAAGGGATTAGAAGAGGAGGGAGAAGCAAGTAAGGGAAAGAGAAGAGAGATGAAGGAGAGGAAAAGTAAGGAAAAGACGAGAGGAGAAGAGAGAAGAGGACAGGATGGAAAAGCAAGGAGAGAGAGTGAAGAGGACAATTAAGGAAGAGAGGAGCATGAGAAGAGAGAAGTAAGGACTAAAAGAGTGGAGAGGAGAAGTAAGTAATAGAAGAGAGCAGAAGTGAAAAGATTAGAGGTGAGGAGAAGTAAGGAAGAGAAGAGAGGAGAGGAGAAGTAAGGAAGAAAGGAGATTAGCGGAGAGGAGAATTAAGGAAGAGAGGGGAGGAGAGGAGAGCAGAAGAAAGGAAGAGAAGAGAGGCGAAGAGAGGAGAAATAAGGAAGAGATGATAGGAGAAGAGATGAGAGGAGATGAGAGGAGAACTAAGGAAGAGAGTAGAAAAGAAGAGAGGAGAGGGGAGAAGAATTAAGGAGGAAAGGATAGGAGAGGAGAAGTAACGAAGAGAGGAGTGGATAAGAGAGGAGAAGTAAGGAGTAGAAGAGATTACAGCAGAAGAAATGAACAGAAGAGAGGAGAAGAGAGGAGAAGAAAGGAAGAGAAGAGAGGAGATGAGTAGTAAGGAAGAGAGGAGCGGAGAAGAGAGGAGAAGTAAGGATTAGAAGAGGAGAGGAGAAGCAAGTAAGGGAAGAGAAGAGAGATGAAGAGAGGGAAAGTAAGGAAAAGACGAGAGGAGAAGAGAGAAGAGGGCAGGATGGGAAAAGAAGGAAGAGAAGTGTGAAGAGGATAATTAAAGAAGAGAGGAGCAGAAAAGAGAGAAGGTAGGACTAAAAGTGTGGAGAGGAGAAGTAAGTAATAGAAGAGAGCAGAAGTGAAAAGATTAGAGGTGAGGAGAAGTAAGGAAGAGAAGAGAGGAGGAAGTAAGGAAGAAAGGAGATTAGCGGAGAGGAGAATTAAGGAAGAGAGCGGAGGAGAGGAGAGCAGAAGAAAGGAAGAGAAGAGAGGAGAAGAGAGGAGAAATAAGGAAGAGATGATAGGAGAAGAGATGAGAGGAGATGAGAGGAGAACTAAGGAAGAGACTAGAAAAGAAGAGAGGAGAGGGGAGAAGAATTAAGGAGGAAAGGATAGGAGAGGAGAAGTAATGAAGAGAGGAGTGGATAAGAGAGGAGAAGTAAGAAGTAGAAGAGATGACAGCAGAAGTAAGGAACAGAAGAGAGGAGAAGAGAGGAGAGGAGAAGAAAGGAAGAGAAGAGAGGAGTTGAGTAGTAAGGAAGAGAGGAGCGGAGAAGAGAGGAGTAGTGAAGATTAGAAGAGGATAGGAGAAGCAAGTAAGGGAAGAGAGATGAGGAGAGGAAAAGTAAGGAAAAGATGAGAGGAGAAGAGAGAAGAGGACAGGATGGGAAAACAGGGAAGAGAAGAGTGAAGAGGACAATTAAGGAAGAGAGGAGCAGAGAAGAGAGAAGTAAGGACTAAAAGAGTGGAGAGGAGAAGTAAGTAATAGAAGAGAGCAGAAGTGAATAGATTAGAGGTGAGGAGAAGTAAGGAAGAGAAGAGAGGAGAGGAGAAGTAAGGAAGAAAGGAGATTAGCGGAGAGGAGAATTAAGGAAGAGAGGGGAGGAGAGGAGAGCAGAAGAAAGGAAGAGAAGAGAGGAGAAGAGAGGAGAAATAAGGAAGAGATGATAGGAGAAGAGATGAGAGGAGATGAGAGGAGAACTAAGGAAGAGACTAGAAAAGAAGAGAGGAGAGGGAGAAGAATTAAGGAGGAAAGGCTAGGAGAGAAGTAACGAAGAGAGGAGTGGATAAGAGAGGAGAAGTAAGGAGTAGAAGAGATGACAGCAGAAGTAAGGAACAGAAGAGAGGAGAAGAGAGGAGAGGAGAAGAAAGGAAGAGAAGAGATGAGTAGTAAGGAAGACAGGAGCGGAGAAGAGAGGAGTAGTGAAGATTAGAAGAGGATAGGAGAATCAAGTAAGGGAAGAGAGATGAGAGGAAAAGTAAGGAAAAGACGAGAGAAGAGAGAAGAGGACAGGATGGGAAAACAGGGAAGAGAAGAGTGAAGAGGACAATTAAGGAGGAGAGGAGCAGAGAAGAGAGAAGTAAGGACTAAAAGAGTGGAGAGGAGAAGTAAGTAATAGAAGAGAGCAGAAGTGAATAGATTAAAGGTGAGGAGAAGTAAGGAAGAGAAGAGAGGAGAAGTAAGGAAGAAAGGAGATTAGCGGAGAGGAGAATTAAGGAAGAGAAGGGAGGAGAGGAGAGCAGAAGAAAGGAAGAGAAGAGAGGAGAAGAGAGGAGAAATAAGGAAGAGATGATAGGAGAAGAGATGAGAGGAGATGAGAGGAGAACTAAGGAAGAGAGTAGAAAAGAAGAGAGGAGAGGGGAGAAGAATTAAGGAGGAAAGGATAGGAGAGGAGAAGTAATGAAGAGAGGAGTGGATAAGAGAGGAGAAGTAAGAAGTAGAAGAGATGACAGCAGAAGTAAGGAACAGAAGAGAGGAGAAGAGAGGAGAGGAGAAGAAAGGAAGAGAAGAGAGGAGTTGAGTAGTAAGGAAGAGAGGAGCGGAGAAGAGAGGAGTAGTGAAGATTAGAAGAGGATAGGAGAAGCAAGTAAGGGAAGAGAGATGAGGAGAGGAAAAGTAAGGAAAAGATGAGAGGAGAAGAGAGAAGAGGACAGGATGGGAAAACAGGGAAGAGAAGAGTGAAGAGGACAATTAAGGAAGAGAGGAGCAGAGAAGAGATAAGTAAGGACTAAAAGAGTGGAGAGGAGAAGTAAGTAATAGAAGAGAGCAGAAGTGAATAGATTAGAGGTGAGGAGAAGTAAGGAAGAGAAGAGAGGAGAGGAGAAGTAAGGAAGAAAGGAGATTAGCGGAGAGGAGAATTAAGGAAGAGAGGGGAGGAGAGGAGAGCAGAAGAAAGGAAGAGAAGAGAGGCGAAGAGAGGAGAAATAAGGAAGAGATGATAGGAGAAGAGATGAGAGGAGATGAGAGGAGAACTAAGGAAGAGAGTAGAAAAGAAGAGAGGAGAGGGGAGAAGAATTAAGGAGGAAAGGATAGGAGAGGAGAAGTAACGAAGAGAGGAGTGGATAAGAGAGGAGAAGTAAGGAGTAGAAGAGATTACAGCAGAAGAAAGGAACAGAAGAGAGGAGAAGAGAGAAGAGGAGAAGAAAGGAAGAGAAGAGAGAAGAGGAGAAGAAAGGAAGAGAAGAGAGGAGATGAGTAGTAAGGAAGAGAGGAGCGTAGAAGAGAGGAGAAGTAAGGATTAGAAGAGGAGAGGAGAAGCAATTAAGGGAAGAGAAGAGAGATGAAGAGAGGGAATGTAAGGGAAAGACGAGAGGAGAAGAGAGAAGAGGGCAGGATGGGAAAAGAAGGAAGAGTGAAGAGGACAATTAAGGAAGAGAGGAGCAGAGAAGAGAGAAGTAAGGACTAAAAGAGTGGAGAGGAGAAGTAAGTAATAGAAGAGAGCAGAAGTGAAAAGATTAGAGGTGAGGAGAAGTAAGGAAGAGAAGAGAAGAGAGAAGTAAGGAAGAAAGGAGATTAGCGGAGAGGAGAATTAAGGAAGAGAGGGGAGAAGAGGAGAGCAGAAGAAAGGGAGAGAGGAGAAGAGAGGAGAAATAAGGAAGAGATGATAGGAGAAGGGTTGAGAGGAGATGAGAGGAGAACTAAGGAAGAGACTAGAAAAGAAGAGAGGAGAGGGGAGAAGAATTAAGGATGAAAGGATAGGAGAGGAGAAGTAACGAAGAGAGGAGTGGATAAGAGAGGAGAAGTAAGGAGTAGAAGAGATGACAGCAGAAGTAAGGAACAGAAGAGAGGAGAAGAGAGGAGAGGAGAAGAAAGGAAGAGAAGAGATGAGTAGTAAGGAAGACAGGAGCGGAGAAGAGAGGAGATGTAAGGATTAGAAGAGGAGAGGAGAAGCAAGTAAGGGAAGAGAAGAGAGATGAGGAGAGGGAAAGTAAGGAAAAGACGAGAGGAGAAGAGAGAAGAGGGCAGGATGGGAAAACAAGGAAGAGTGAAGAGGACAATTAAGGAAGAGAGGAGCAGAGAAGAGAGAAGTAAGGACTAAAAGAGTGGAGAGGAGAAGTAAGTAATAGAAGAGAGCAGAAGTGAAAAGATTAGAGGTGAGGAGAAGTAAGGAAGAGAAGAGAAGAGAGAAGTAAGGAAGAAAGGAGATTAGCGGAGAGGAGAACTAAGGAAGAGAGGGGAGGAGAGGAGAGCAGAAGAAAGGAAGAGAAGAGAGGAGAAGAGAGGAGAAATAAGGAAGAGATGATAGGAGAAGAGATGAGAGGAGATGAGAGGAGAACTAAGGAAGAGAGTAGAAAAGAAGAGAGGAGAGGGGAGAAGAATTAAGGAGGAAAGGATAGGAGAGGAGAAGTAACTAAGAGAGGAGTGGATAAGAGAGGAGAAGTAAGGAGTAGAAGAGATTACAGCAGAAGTAAGGAACAGAAGAGAGGAGAAGAGAGGAGAGGAGAAGAAAGGAAGAGAAGAGAGGAGATGAGTAGTAAGGAAGAGAGGAGCGGAGAAGAGAGGAGCAGTAAGGATTAGAAGAGGAGGGGAGAAGCAAGTAAGGCAAGAGAAGATAGATAAGGAGAGGAAAAGTAAGGAAAAGACGAGAGGAGAAGAGAGAAGAGGACAGGATGGGAAAACAAGGAAGAGTGAAGAGGACAATTAAGGAAGAGAGGAGCTGAGAAGAGAGAAGTAAGGACTAAAAGAGTGGAGAGGAGAAGTAAGTAATAGAAGAGAGCAGAAGCGAAAAGATTAGAGGTGAGGAGAAGTAAGGAAGAGAAGAGAGGAGAGGAGAAGTAAGGAAGAAAGGAGATTAGCGGAGAGGAGAATTAAGGAAGAGAGGGGAGGAGAGGAGAGCAGAAGAAAGGAAGAGAAGGGAAGAGAAGAGAGGAGAAATAAGGAAGAGATGATAGGAGAAGAGATGAGAGGAGAACTAAGGAAGAGAGTAGAAAAGAAGAGAGGAGAGGGGAGAAGAATTAAGGAGGAAAGGATAGGAGAGGAGAAGTAACGAAGAGAGGAGTGGATAAGAGAGGAGATGTAAGGAGTAGAAGAGATGACAGCAGAAGTAAGGAACAGAAGGGAGGAGAAGAGAGGAGAGAAGAAAGGAAGAGAAGAGAGGAGATGAGTAGTAAGGAAGAGAGGAGCGGAGAAGGGAGGAGAAGTAAGGATTAGAAAAGGAGAGGAGAAGCAAGTAAGGGAAGAGAGATGAGGAGAGGAAAAGTAAGGAAAAGAGAGAGGTGAAGAGAGAAGAGGACAGGATGGGAAAACAGGGAAGAGAAGAGTGAAGAGGACAATTAAGGAATAGAGGAGCAGAGAAGTGAAACAAGGGGAACAGAAAATCACAAAATGGAATTTATAAACCTTTAGAATTAGTTTTAAGCAATGCTAAGTTCAATGGCTTTGTAACAGTAGCAGTGGAAAATTACTGAGGTGCATAATACATAGAAAAAATAGAGTACAGCTAGAGAACATACTGGCACAAGATAAATTGTTATAGTTGATGTGGTCTTAAGAAAAACAGTCTAGAAAAACAGGACACAGGGATAAGGAGTATCTGGGAATAGCAGGTGTCCAGGATAGGCTGTGGGTAAACTAACTGATAAGTAGGAGGATAGGAGGATTATTATGTCTCTGGTGCTAGTGAACCAGTTAAACTGGTATGAGCATCTACTGCGCGTGCTTCAAAGGCTGCCAGAAGTGATGAAGATTGTTGGAAGAAGTAAACGACCCTCAGAGACCACCACCACAGTTCTATACGCATGCGGGGAGCTTTCTGGAAAATGACGTAATCCATACGTAGCCTCATGAATATGTATGTATGCCCAGGGTCTATATAAGGATGGCTTGTGTAGTAATAGGGAGACACAGGTTAGGAGGAGTTATCCCCCGTGTCTCCCGGCGCCGCAATAAAGAATACCTGCTTGTCAGCTTGAAAACTTTGTTGGCAAGTTTGTTCCTGGAGTTTTCTCCGAATCAGAAGAGAGAAGTAAGGACTAAAAGAGTGGAGAGGAGAAGTAAGTAATAGAAGAGAGCAGAAGTGAATAGATTAGAGGTGAGGAGAAGTAAGGAAGAGAAGAGAGGAGAGGAGAAGTAAGGAAGAAAGGAGATTAGCGGAGAGGAGAATTAAGGAAGAGAGGGGAGGAGAGGAGAGCAGAAGAAAGGAAGAGAAGAGAGGCGAAGAGAGGAGAAATAAGGAAGAGATGATAGGAGAAGAGATGAGAGGAGATGAGAGGAGAACTAAGGAAGAGAGTAGAAAAGAAGAGAGGAGAGGGGAGAAGAATTAAGGAGGAAAGGATAGGAGAGGAGAAGTAACGAAGAGAGGAGTGGATAAGAGAGGAGAAGTAAGGAGTAGAAGAGATTACAGCAGAAGAAATGAACAGAAGAGAGGAGAAGAGAGAAGAGCAGAAGAAAGGAAGAGAAGAGAGGAGATGAGTAGTAAGGAAGAGAGGAGCGGAGAAGAGAGGAGAAGTAAGGATTAGAAGAGGAGAGGAGAAGCAAGTAAGGGAAGAGAAGAGAGATGAAGAGAGGGAAAGTAAGGAAAAGACGAGAGGAGAAGAGAGAAGAGGGCAGGATGGGAAAAGAAGGAAGAGAAGTGTGAAGAGGATAATTAAAGAAGAGAGGAGCAGAAAAGAGAGAAGGTAGGACTAAAAGTGTGGAGAGGAGAAGTAAGTAATAGAAGAGAGCAGAAGTGAAAAGATTAGAGGTGAGGAGAAGTAAGGAAGAGAAGAGAGGAGAAGTAAGGAAGAAAGGAGATTAGCGGAGAGGAGAATTAAGGAAGAGAGCGGAGGAGAGGAGAGCAGAAGAAAGGAAGAGAAGAGAGGAGAAGAGAGGAGAAATAAGGAAGAGATGATAGGAGAAGAGATGAGAGGAGATGAGAGGAGAACTAAGGAAGAGACTAGAAAAGAAGAGAGGAGAGGGGAGAAGAATTAAGGAGGAAAGGATAGGAGAGGAGAAGTAATGAAGAGAGGAGTGGATAAGAGAGGAGAAGTAAGAAGTAGAAGAGATGACAGCAGAAGTAAGGAACAGAAGAGAGGAGAAGAGAGGAGAGGAGAAGAAAGGAAGAGAAGAGAGGAGTTGAGTAGTAAGGAAGAGAGGAGCGGAGAAGAGAGGAGTAGTGAAGATTAGAAGAGGATAGGAGAAGCAAGTAAGGGAAGAGAGATGAGGAGAGGAAAAGTAAGGAAAAGATGAGAGGAGAAGAGAGAAGAGGACAGGATGGGAAAACAGGGAAGAGAAGAGTGAAGAGGACAATTAAGGAAGAGAGGAGCAGAGAAGAGATAAGTAAGGACTAAAAGAGTGGAGAGGAGAAGTAAGTAATAGAAGAGAGCAGAAGTGAATAGATTAGAGGTGAGGAGAAGTAAGGAAGAGAAGAGAGGAGAGGAGAAGTAAGGAAGAAAGGAGATTAGCGGAGAGGAGAATTAAGGAAGAGAGGGGAGGAGAGGAGAGCAGAAGAAAGGAAGAGAAGAGAGGAGAAGAGAGGAGAAATAAGGAAGAGATGATAGGAGAAGAGATGAGAGGAGATGAGAGGAGAACTAAGGAAGAGACTAGAAAAGAAGAGAGGAGAGGGGAGAAGAATTAAGGAGGAAAGGCTAGGAGAGAAGTAACGAAGAGAGGAGTGGATAAGAGAGGAGAAGTAAGGAGTAGAAGAGATGACAGCAGAAGTAAGGAACAGAAGAGAGGAGAAGAGAGGAGAGGAGAAGAAAGGAAGAGAAGAGATGAGTAGTAAGGAAGACAGGAGCGGAGAAGAGAGGAGTAGTGAAGATTAGAAGAGGATAGGAGAATCAAGTAAGGGAAGAGAGATGAGAGGAAAAGTAAGGAAAAGACGAGAGAAGAGAGAAGAGGACAGGATGGGAAAACAGGGAAGAGAAGAGTGAAGAGGACAATTAAGGAGGAGAGGAGCAGAGAAGAGAGAAGTAAGGACTAAAAGAGTGGAGAGGAGAAGTAAGTAATAGAAGAGAGCAGAAGTGAATAGATTAAAGGTGAGGAGAAGTAAGGAAGAGAAGAGAGGAGAAGTAAGGAAGAAAGGAGATTAGCGGAGAGGAGAATTAAGGAAGAGAAGGGAGGAGAGGAGAGCAGAAGAAAGGAAGAGAAGAGAGGAGAAGAGAGGAGAAATAAGGAAGAGATGATAGGAGAAGAGATGAGAGGAGATGAGAGGAGAACTAAGGAAGAGAGTAGAAAAGAAGAGAGGAGAGGGGAGAAGAATTAAGGAGGAAAGGATAGGAGAGGAGAAGTAACTAAGAGAGGAGTGGATAAGAGAGGAGAAGTAAGGAGTAGAAGAGATTACAGCAGAAGTAAGGAACAGAAGAGAGGAGAAGAGAGGAGAGGAGAAGAAAGGAAGAGAAGAGAGGAGATGAGTAGTAAGGAAGAGAGGAGCGGAGAAGAGAGGAGAAGTAAGGATTAGAAGAGGAGAGGAGAAGCAAGTAAGGGAAGAGAAGAGAGATGAGGAGAGGGAATGTAAGGAAAAGACGAGAGGAGAAGAGAGAAGAGGACAGGATGGGAAAACAAGTAAAAGAAGGGTGAAGAGGATAATTAAGGAAGAGAGGAACAGAGAAGAGAGAAGTAAGGACTAAAAGAGTGGAGAGGAGAAGTAAGTAATAGAAGAGAGCAGAAGCGAAAAGATTAGAGGTGAGGAGAAGTAAGGAAGAGAAGAGAGGAGAGGAGAAGTAATGAAGAAAGGAGATTAGCGGAGAGGAGAATTAAGGAAGAGAGGGGAGGAGAGGAGAGCAGAAGAAAGGAAGAGAAGAGAGGAGAAGAGAGGAGAAATAAGGAAGAGATGATAGGAGAAGAGATGAGAGGAGATGAGAGGAGAACTAAGGAAGAGAGTAGAAAAGAAGAGAGGAGAGGGGAGAAGAATTAAGGAGGAAAGGATAGGAGAGGAGAAGTAACGAAGAGAGGAGTGGATAAGAGAGGAGAAGTAAGGAGTAGAAGAGATGACAGCAGAAGTAAGGAACAGAAGAGAGGAGAAGAGAGGAGAGGAGAAGAAAGGAAGAGAAGAGATGAGTAGTAAGGAAGACAGGAGCGGAGAAGAGAGGAGATGTAAGGATTAGAAGAGGAGAGGAGAAGCAAGTAAGGGAAGAGAAGAGAGATGAGGAGAGGGAAAGTAAGGAAAAGACGAGAGGAGAAGAGAGAAGAGGGCAGGATGGGAAAAGAAGGAAGAGTGAAGAGGACAATTAAGGAAGAGAGGAGCAGAGAAGAGAGAAGTAAGGACTAAAAGAGTGGAGAGGAGAAGTAAGTAATAGAAGAGAGCAGAAGTGAAAAGATTAGAGGTGAGGAGAAGTAAGGAAGAGAAGAGAAGAGAGAAGTAAGGAAGAAAGGAGATTAGCGGAGAGGAGAATTAAGGAAGAGAAGGGAGGAGAGGAGAGCAGAAGAAAGGAAGAGAAGAGAGGAGAAGAGAGGAGAAATAAGGAAGAGATGATAGGAGAAGAGATGAGAGGAGATGAGAGGAGAACTAAGGAAGAGAGTAGAAAAGAAGAGAGGAGAGGGGAGAAGAATTAAGGAGGAAAGGATAGGAGAGGAGAAGTAACTAAGAGAGGAGTGGATAAGAGAGGAGAAGTAAGGAGTAGAAGAGATTACAGCAGAAGTAAGGAACAGAAGAGAGGAGAAGAGAGGAGAGGAGAAGAAAGGAAGAGAAGAGAGGAGATGAGTAGTAAGGAAGAGAGGAGCGGAGAAGAGAGGAGAAGTAAGGATTAGAAGAGGAGAGGAGAAGCAAGTAAGGGAAGAGAAGAGAGATGAGGAGAGGGAATGTAAGGAAAAGACGAGAGGAGAAGAGAGAAGAGGACAGGATGGGAAAACAAGTAAAAGAAGGGTGAAGAGGATAATTAAGGAAGAGAGGAACAGAGAAGAGAGAAGTAAGGACTAAAAGAGTGGAGAGGAGAAGTAAGTAATAGAAGAGAGCAGAAGCGAAAAGATTAGAGGTGAGGAGAAGTAAGGAAGAGAAGAGAGGAGAGGAGAAGTAAGGAAGAAAGGAGATTAGCGGAGAGGAGAATTAAGGAAGAGAGGGGAGGAGAGGAGAGCAGAAGAAAGGAAGAGAAGAGAGGAGAAGAGAGGAGAGATAAGGAAGAGATGATAGGAGAAGAGATGAGAGGAGATGAGAGGAGAACTAAGGAAGAGAGTAGAAAAGAAGAGAGGAGAGGGGAGAAGAATTAAGGAGGAAAGGATAGGAGAGGAGACGTAACGAAGAGAGGAGTGGATAAGAGAGGAGAAGTAAGGAGTAGAAGAGATGACAGCAGAAGTAAGGAACAGAAGAGAGGAGAAGAGAGGAGAGGAGAAGAAAGGAAGAGAAGAGAGGAGATGAGTAGTGCCGCGGCCAGGTGGAGGGGAGGAAACACCGACACGATGTAGGTTCACGAAATGCTCCGTTTATTGATTACAAGGCTGCTCTTAATATACTGTCCCACACGCAATCACGCACTACTTGATTGGCTACTTCACTCTGCCCGCGAGAGGTACACGCTCCACTTTGCCTGTCCTGATTGGTTTCACACCTTCGCTTCAGCTTAGCGTTACATCATGCTTCTGGCATCTTGTTATTGCTCTCCTGTTTTGCTGACCTTGATGCTTCCTCTTCCAGCCTGGGGTCAGAGGCTCACTTTCTCACAGCTTGCTGCAAGCCTGTTAAAGCGCCCATGCTCGACCCCCAACAGAGTAGTAAGGAAGAGAGGATCGGAGAAGAGAGGAGAAGTAAGGATTAGAAGAGGATATGAGAAGCAATTAAGGGAAGAGAAGAGAGATGAAGAGAGGGAAAGTAAGGAAAAGACGAGAGGAGAAGAGAGAAGAGGACAAGATGGGAAAACAAGGAAAAGAAGGGTGAAGAGGATAATTAAGGAAGAGAGGAACAGAGAAGAGAGAAGTAAGGACTAAAAGAGTGGAGAGGAGAAGTAAGTAATAGAAGAGAGCAGAAGCGAAAAGATTAGAGGTGAGGAGAAGTAAGGAAGAGAGGAGAGGAGAGGAGAAGTAAGGAAGAAAGGATATTAGCGGAGAGGAGAATTAAGGAAGAGAGGGGAGGAGAGGAGAGCAGAAGAAAGGAAGAGAAGAGAGGAGAAGAGAGGAGAAATAAGGAAGAGATGACAGGAGAAGAGATGAGAGGAGATGAGAGGAGAACTAAGGAAGAGTGTAGAAAATAAGAGAGGAGAGGGAGAAGAATTGAGGAAAGGATAGGAGAGGAGAAGTAACGAAGAGAGGAGTGGATAAGAGAGGAGAAGTAAGGAGTAGAAGAGATTACAGCAGAAGTAAGGAACAGAAGAGAGGAGAAGA
The DNA here is from genome assembly GCF_012275295.1 of Melopsittacus undulatus. NCBI lineage: Eukaryota > Metazoa > Chordata > Aves > Psittaciformes > Psittaculidae > Melopsittacus > Melopsittacus undulatus. Next base: position 105,847 of record NW_022993976.1, on the reverse strand, counting down.
GAGGAGAGGAGAAGAAAGGAAGTGAAGGGAGGAGATGAGTAGTAAGGAAGAGAGGAGTGGAGAAGAGAGGAGCAGTAAGGATTAGAAGAGGAGGGGAGAAGCAAGTAAGGGAAGAGAAGAGAGATAAGGAGAGGAAAAGTAAGGAAAAGACGAGAGGAGAAGAGAGAAGAGGACAGGATGGGAAATCAAGGAAGAGTGAAGAGGACAATTAAGGAAGAGAGGAGCAGAGAAGAGAGAAGTAAGGACTAAAAGAGTGGAGAGGAGAAGTAAGTAATAGAAGAGAGCAGAAGCGAAAAGATTAGAGGTGAGGAGAAGTAAGGAAGAGAAGAGAGGAGAGGAGAAGTAAGGAAGAAAGGAGATTAGCGGAGAGGAGAATTAAGGAAGAGAGGGGAGGAGAGGAGAGCAGAAGAAAGGAAGAGAAGAGAGGAGAAGAGAGGAGAAATAAGGAAGAGATGATAGGAGAAGAGGTGAGAGGAGATGAGAGGAGAACTAAGGAAGAGAGTAGAAAAGAAGAGAGGAGAGGGGAGAAGAATTAAGGAGGAAAGGATAGGAGAGGAGAAGTAACGAACAGAGGAATGGATAAGAGAGGAGAAGTAAGGAGTAGAAGACATGACAGCAGAAGTAAGGAACAGAAGAGAGGAGAAGAGAGGAGAGGAGAAGAAAGGAAGAGAAGAGAGGAGATGATTAGTAAGGAAGAGAGGAGCGGAGAAGGGAGGAGCAGTAAGGATTAGAAGAGGAGAGGAGAAGCAAGTAAGGGAAGAGAAGAGAGATGAGGAGAGGGAATGTAAGGAAAAGACGAGAGGAGAAGAGAGAAGAGGACAGGATGGGAAAACAAGGAAAAGAAGGGTGAAGAGGATAATTAAGGAAGAGAGGAACAGAGAAGAGAGAAGTAAGGACTAAAAGAGTGGAGAGGAGAAGTAAGAAATAGAAGGGAGCAGAAGTGAATAGATTAGAGGTGAGGAGAAGTAAGGAAGAGAAGAGAGGAGAGGAGAAGTAAGGAAGAAAGGAGATTAGCGGAGAGGAGAATTAAGGAAGAGAGGGGAGGAGAGGAGAGCAGAAGAAAGGAAGAGAAGAGAGGAGAAGAGAGGAGAAATAAGGAAGAGATGATAGGAGAAGAGATGAGAGGAGATGAGAGGAGAACTAAGGAAGAGAGTAGAAAAGAAGAGGGGAGAGGGGAGAAGAACTGAGGAAAGGATAGGAGAGGAGAAGTAACTAAGAGAGGAGTGGATAAGAGAGGAGAAGTAAGGAGTAGAAGAGATTACAGCAGAAGTAAGGAACAGAAGAGAGGAGAAGAGAGGAGAGGAGAAGAAAGGAAGAGAAGAGAGGAGATGAGTAGTAAGGAAGAGAGGAGCGGAGAAGAGAGGAGCAGTAAGGATTAGAAGAGGAGGGGAGAAGCAAGTAAGGGAAGAGAAGAGAGATAAGGAGAGGAAAAGTAAGGAAAAGACGAGAGGAGAAGAGAGAAGAGGGCAGGATGGGAAAACAAGGAAGAGTGAAGAGGACAATTAAGGAAGAGAGGAGCAGAGAAGAGAGAAGTAAGGACTAAAAGAGTGGAGAGTAGAAGTAAGTAATAGAAGGGACCAGAAGCGAAAAGATTAGAGGGGAGGAGAAGTAAGGAAGAGGAGAGAGGAGAGGAGAAGTAAGGAAGAAAGGAGATTAGCGGAGAGGAGAATTAAAGAAGAGAGGGGAGGAGAGGAGAGCAGAAGAAAGGTAGAGAAGAGAGGAGAAGAGAGGAGAAATAAGGAAGAGATGATAGGAGAAGAGATGAGAGGAGATGAGAGGAGAACTAAGGAAGAGAGTAGAAAAGAAGAGAGGAGAGGGGAGAAGAATTAAGGAGGAAAGGATAGGAGAGAAGAAGTAATGAAGAGAGGAGTGGATAAGAGAGGAGAAGTAAGGACTAGAAGAGGTGACAGAAGAAGTAAGGAACAGAAGAGAGGAGAAGAGAGGAGAGGAGAAGAAAGGAAGAGAGATGAGTAGCAAGGAAGAGAGGAGCGGAGAAGAGAGGAGTAGTGAAGATTAGAAGAGGATAGGAGAAGCAAGTAAGGGAAGAGTGATGAGGAGAGGAAAAGTAAGGAAAAGACGAGAGGAGAAGAGAGAAGACGACAGGACGGGATAACAGGGAAGAGAAGAGTGAAGAGGACAATTAAGGAAGAGAGGAGCAGAGAAGAGAGAAGTAAGGACTAAAAGAGTGGAGAGGAGAAGTAAGTAATAGAAGAGAGCAGAAGTGAATAGATTAGAGGTGAGGAGAAGTAAGGAAGAGAAGAGAGGAGAGGAGAAGTAAGGAAGAAAGGAGATTAGCGGAGAGGAGAATTAAGGAAGAGAGGGGAGGAGAGGAGAGCAGAAGAAAGGAAGAGAAGAGAGGAGAAGAGAGGAGAAATAAGGAAGAGATGATAGGAGAAGAGATGAGAGGAGATGAGAGGAGAACTAAGGAAGAGAGTAGAAAAGAAGAGAGGAGAGGGGAGAAGAATTGAGGAAAGGATAGGAGAGAAGAAGTAACTAAGAGAGGAGTGGATAAGTGAGGAGAAGTAAGGAGTAGAAGAGATTACAGCAGAAGTAAGGAACAGAAGAGAGGAGAAGAGAGGAGAGGAGAAGAAAGGAAGAGAAGAGAGGAGATGATTAGTAAGGAAGAGAGGAGCGGAGAAGAGAGGAGCAGTAAGGATTACAAGAGGAGGAAAGAAGCAAGTAAGGGAAGAGAAGAGAGATAAGGAGAGGAAAAGTAATAAAAAGGCGAGAGGAGAAGAGAGAAGAGGACAGGATGGGAAAACAGGGAAGAGAAGAGTGAAGAGGACAATTAAGGAAGAGAGGAGCAGAGAAGAGAGAAGTAAGGACTAAAAGAGTGGAGAGGAGAAGTAAGTAATAGAAGAGAGCAGAAGCGAAAAGATTAGAGGTGAGGAGAAGTAAGGAAGAGAAGAGAGGAGAGGAGAAGTAAGGAAGAAAGGAGATTAGGGGAGAGGAGAATTAAAAAAGAGGGGGGAGGAGAGGAGAGCAGAAGAAAGGAAGAGAAGAGAGGAGAAGAGAGGAGAAATAAGGAAGAGATGATAGGAGAAGAGAAGAGAGGAGATGAGAGGAGAACTAAGGAAGAGAGTAGAAAAGAAGAGAGGAGAGGGGAGAAGAATTGAGGAAAGGATAGGAGAGGAGAAGTAACGAAGAGAGGAGTGGATAAGAGAGGAGAAGTAAGGAGTAGAAGAGATGACAGCAGAAGTAAGGAACAGAAGAGAGGAGAAGAGAGGAGAGGCGAAGAAAGGAAGAGAAGAGGGGAGATGAGTAGTAAGGAAGAGAGGAGCGGAGAAGAGAGGAGCAGTAAGGATTAGAAGAGGAGGGGAGAAGCAAGTAAGGGAAGAGAAGAGAGATAAGGAGAGGAAAAGTAAGGAAAAAACGAGAGGAGAAGAGAGAAGAGGACAGGATGGGGAAACAAGGAAGAGTGAAGAGGACAATTAAGGAAGAGAGGAGCAGAGAAGAGAGAAGTAAGGACTAAAAGAGTGGAGAGGAGAAGTAAGTAATAGAAGAGAGCAGAAGTGAATAGATTAGAGGTGAGGAGAAGTAAGGAAGAGAAGAGAGGAGAGGAGAAGTAAGGAAGAAAGGAGATTAGCAGAGAGGAGAATTAAGGAAGAGAGGGGAGGAGAGGAGAGCAGAAGAAAGGAAGAGAAGAGAGGAGAAGAGAGGAGAAATAAGGAAGAGATGATAGGAGAAGAGATGAGAGGAGATGAGATGAAAACTAAGGAAGAGAGTAGAAAAGAAGAGAGGAGAGGGCAGAAGAATTAAGGAGGAAAGGATAGGAGAGGAGAAGTAACGAAGAGAGGAGTGGATAAGAGAGGAGAAGTAAGGAGTAGAAGAGATGACAGCAGAAGTAAGGAACAGAAGAGAGGAGAAGAGAGTAGAGGAGAAGAAAGGAAGAGAAGAGAGGAGATGAGTAGTAAGGAAGAGAGGAGCGGAGAAGAGAGGAGTAGTGAGGATTAGAAGAGGAGAGGAGAAGCAAGTAAGGGAAGAGAAGAGAGATGAGGAGAGGAAAAGTAAGGAAAAGACGAGAGGAGAAGAGAGAAGAGGACAGGATGGGAAAACAAGGAAGAGAAGAGTGAAGAGGACAATTAAGGAAGAGAAGATTGAAGAGGACAATTAAGGAAGAGAGGAGCAGAGAAGAGAGAAGTAAGGACTAAAAGAGTGGAGAGGAGAAGTAAGTAATAGAAGAGAGCAGAAGCGAAAAGATTAGAGGTGAGGAGAAGTAAGGAAGAGAAGAGAGGAGAGGAGAAGTAAGGAAGAAAGGAGATTAGCGGAGAGGAGAATTAAGGAAGAGAGGGGAGGAGAGGAGAGCAGAAGAAAGGAAGAGAAGAGAGGAGAAGAGAGGAGAAATAAGGAAGAGATGATAGGAGAAGAGATGAGAGGAGATGAGACGAGAACTAAGGAAGAGAGTAGAAAAGAAGAGAGGAGAGGGGAGAAGAATTAAGGAGGAAAGGATAGGAGAGGGGAAGTAACGAAGAGAGAAATGGATAAGAGAGGAGAAGTAAGGAGTAGAAGAGATGACAGCAGAACTAAGGAACAGAAGAGAGGAGAAGAGAGGAGAGGAGAAGAAAGGAAGAGAAGAGAGGAGATGTGTAGTAAGGAAGAGAGGAGCGGAGAAGAGAGGAGTAGTAAGGATTAGAAGAGGAGAGGAGAAGCAAGTAAGGGAAGAGAAGAGAGATGAGGAGACGAAAAGTAAGGAAAAGACGAGAGGTGAAGAGAGAAGAGGACAGGATGGGAAAACAGGGAAGAGAAGAGTGAAGAGGACAATTAAGGAAGAGAGGAGCAGAGAAGAGAGAAGTAAGGACTAAAAGAGTGGAGAGGAGAAGTAAGTAATAGAAGAGAGCAGAAGTGAATAGATTAGAGGTGAGGAGAAGTAAGGAAGAGAAGAGAGGAGAGGAGAAGTAAGGAAGAAAGGAGATTAGCGGAGAGGAGAATTAAGGAAGAGAGGGGAGGAGAGGAGAGCAGAAGAAAGGAAGAGAAGAGAGGAGAAGAGAGGAGAAATAAGGAAGAGATGATAGGAGAAGAGATGAGAGGAGATGAGAGGAGAACTAAGGAAGAGAGTAGAAAAGAAGAGAGGAGAGGGTAGAAGAATTAAGGAGGAAAGGATAGGAGAGGAGAAGTAACGAAGAGAGGAGTGGATAAGAGAGGAGAAGTAAGGAGTAGAAGAGATGACAGCAGAAGTAAGGAACAGAAGAGAGGAGAAGAGAAGAGAGGAGAAGAAAGGAAGAGAAGAGAGGAGATGAGTAGTTAGGAAGAGAGGATCGGAGAAGAGAGGAGAAGTAAGGATTAGAAGAGGATATGAGAAGCAATTAAGGGAAGAGAAGAGAGATGAAGAGAGGAAAAGTAAGGAAAAGACGAGAGGAGAAGAGAGAAGAGGACAGGATGGGAAAACAAGGAGGAGTGAAGAGGACAATTAAGGAAGAGAGGAGCAGAGAAGAGAGATGTAAGGACTAAAAGAGTGGAGAGGAGAAGTAAATAATAGAAGAGAGCAGAAGTGAAAAGATTAGAGGTGAGGAGAAGTAAGGAAGAGAAGAGAGGAGATAAGTAAGGACGAAAGGAGATTAGCGGAGAGGAGAATTAAGGAAGAGAGGGGAGGAGAGCAGAAGAAAGTTAGAGAAGAGAAGAGAGGAGAAATAAGGAAGAGATGATAGGAGAAGAGATGAGAGGAGATGAGAGGAGAACTAAGGAAGAGAGTAGAAAAGAAGAGAGGAGACGGGAGAAGAATTAAGGAGGAAAGGATAGGAGAGGAGAAGTAACGAAGAGAGGAGTGGATAAGAGATGAGAAGTAAGGAGTAGAAGAGATGACAGCAGAAGTAAGGAACAGAAGCGAGGAGAAGAGCGGAGAGGAGAAGAAAGGAAGGGAAGAGAGGAGATGAGTAGTAAGGAAGAGAGGAGCGGAGAAGAGAGGAGTAGTGAGGATTAGAAGAGGATAGGAGAAGCAAGTAAGGGAAGAGAGATGAGGAGAGGAAAAGTAAGGAAAAGACGAGAGGAGAAGAGAGAAGAGGACAGGATGGGAAAACAAGGAAGAGAAGAGTGAAGAGGACAATTAAGGAAGAGAAGATTGAAGAGGACAATTAAGGAAGAGAGGAGCAGAGAAGAGAGAAGTAAGGACTAAAAGAGTGGAGAGGAGATGTAAGTAATAGAAGAGAGCAGAAGTGAAAAGTTTAGAGGTGAGGAGAAGTAAGGAAGAGAAGAGAGGAGAGGAGAAGTAAGGAAGAAAGGAGATTAGCGGAGAGGAGATTTAAAGAAGAGAGGGGAGGAGAGGAGAGCAGAAGAAAGGAAGAGAAGAGAGGAGAAGAGAGGAGAAATAAGGAAGAGATGATAGGAGAACTAAGGAAGAGAGTAGAAAAGAAGAGAGGAGAGGGGCGAAGAATTAAGGCGGAAAGGATAGGAGAGGAGAAGTAACGAAGAGAGGAGTGGATAAGAGAGGAGAAGTAAGGAGTAGAAGAGATGACAGCAGAAGTAAGGAACAGAAGAGAGGAGAAGAGAAGAGAGGAGAAGAAAGGAAGAGAAGAGAGGAGATGAGTAGTAAGGAAGAGAGGATCGGAGAAGAGAGGAGAAGTAAGGATTAGAAGAGGATATGAAAAGCAATTAAGGGAAGAGAAGAGAGATGAAGAGAGGGAAAGTAAGGAAAAGACGAGAGGAGAAGAGAGAAGAGGACAGGATGGGAAAACAAGGAAGAGAAGAGTGAAGAGGACAATTAAGGAAGAGAGGAGCAGAGAAGAGAGAAGTAAGGACTAAAAGAGTGGAGAGGAGAAGTAAGTAACAGAAGAGAGCAAAAGTGAAAAGATTAGAGGTGAGGAGAAGTAAGGAAGAGAAGAGAGGAGAGAAGTAAGGAAGAAAGGAGATTAGCGGAGAGGAGAATTAAGGAAGAGAGGGGAGGAGAGGAGAGCAGGAGAAAGGAAGAGAAGAGAGGAGAAGAGAGGAGAAATAAGGAAGAGATGATAGGAGAAGAGATGAGAGGAGATGAGAGGAGAACTAAGGAATAGAGTAGAAAAGAAGAGAGGAGAGGGGAGAAGAATTAATGAGGAAAGGATAGGAGAGGAGAAGTAAGGAAGAGAGGAGTGGATAAGAGAGGAGAAGTAAGGAGTAGAAGAGGTGACAGCAGAAGTAAGGAACAGAAGAGAGGAGAAGAGAGGAGAGGAGAAGAAAGGAAGAGAAGAGAGGAGATGAGTAGTAAGTAAGAGAGGAGCGGAGAAGAGAGGAGTAGTGAGGATTAGAAGAGGATAGGAGAAGCAAGTAAGGGAAGAGAGATGAGGAGAGGAAAAGTAAGGAAAAGACGAGAGGAGAAGAGAGAAGAGGACAGGATGGGAAAACAAGGAAGAGAAGAGTGAAGAGGACAATTAAGGAAGAGAGGAGCAGAGAAGAGAGAAGTAAGGACTAAAAGAGTGGAGAGGAGAAGTAAGTAATAGAAGAGAGCAGAAGCGAAAAGATTAGAGGTGAGAAGTAAGGAAGAGAAGAGAGGAGAGAAGTAAGGAAGAAAGGAGATTAGCGGAGAGGAGAATTAAGGAAGAGAGGGGAGGAGAGGAGAGCAGAAGAAAGGAAGAGAAGAGAGGAGAAATAAGGAAGAGATGATAGGAGAAGAGATGAGAGGAGATGAGAGGAGAACTAAGGAAGAGAGTAGAAAAGAAGAGAGGAGAGGGGAGAAGAATTAAGGAGGAAAGGATAGGAGAGGAGAAGTAACGAAGAGAGGAGTGGATAAGAGAGGAGAACTAAGGAGTAGAAGAAATGACAGCAGAAGTAAGGAACAGAAGAGAGGAGAAGAGAGGAGAGGAGAAGAAAGGAAGAGAAGAGAGGAGATAAGTAAGGACGAAAGGAGATTAGCGGAGAGGAGAATTAAGGAAGAGAGGGGAGGAGAGCAGAAGAAAGGTAGAGAAGAGAAGAGAGGAGAAATAAGGAAGAGATGATAGGAGAAGAGATGAGAGGAGATGAGAGGAGAACTAAGGAAGAGAGTAGAAAAGAAGAGAGGAGAGGGGAGAAGAATTAAGGAGGAAAGGATAGGAGAGGAGAAGTAACGAAGAGAGGAGTGGATAAGAGATGAGAAGTAAGGAGTAGAAGAGATGACAGCAGAAGTAAGGAACAGAAGCGAGGAGAAGAGCGGAGAGGAGAAGAAAGGAAGGGAAGAGAGGAGATGAGTAGTAAGGAAGAGAGGAGCGGAGAAGAGAGGAGTAGTGAGGATTAGAAGAGTATAGGAGAAGCAAGTAAGGGAAGAGAGATGAGGAGAGGAAAAGTAAGGAAAAGACGAGAGGAGAAGAGAGAAGAGGACAGGATGGGAAAACAAGGAAGAGAAGAGTGAAGAGGACAATTAAGGAAGAGAAGATTGAAGAGGACAATTAAGGAAGAGAGGAGCAGAGAAGAGAGAAGTAAGGACTAAAAGAGTGGAGAGGAGATGTAAGTAATAGAAGAGAGCAGAAGTGAAAAGTTTAGAGGTGAGGAGAAGTAAGGAAGAGAAGAGAGGAGAGGAGAAGTAAGGAAGAGAAGAGAGGAGAGGAGAAGTAAGGAAGAAAGGAGATTAGCGGAGAGGAGATTTAAAGAAGAGAGGGGAGGAGAGGAGAGCAGAAGAAAGGAAGAGAAGAGAGGAGAAGAGAGGAGAAATAAGGAAGAGATGATAGGAGAACTAAGGAAGAGAGTAGAAAAGAAGAGAGGAGAGGGGCGAAGAATTAAGGCGGAAAGGATAGGAGAGGAGAAGTAACGAAGAGAGGAGTGGATAAGAGAGGAGAAGTAAGGAGTAGAAGAGATGACAGCAGAAGTAAGGAACAGAAGAGAGGAGAAGAGAGGAGAGGAGAAGAAAGGAAGAGAAGAGAGGAGATGAGTAGTAAGGAAGAGAGGATCGGAGAAGAGAGGAGAAGTAAGGATTAGAAGAGGATATGACAAGCAATTAAGGGAAGAGAAGAGAGATGAAGAGAGGGAAAGTAAGGAAAAGACGAGAGGAGAAGAGAGAAGAGGACAGGATGGGAAAACAAGGAAGAGAAGAGTGAAGAGGACAATTAAGGAAGAAGAAAGGAAGAGAAGAGAGAAGTAAGGACTAAAAGAGTGGAGAGGAGAAGTAAGTAACAGAAGAGAGCAGAAGTGAAAAGATTAGAGGTGAGGAGAAGTAAGGAAGAGAAGAGAGGAGAGAAGTAAGGAAGAAAGGAGATTAGCGGAGAGGAGAATTAAGGAAGAGAGGGGAGGAGAGGAGAGCAGGAGAAAGGAAGAGAAGAGAGGAGAAGAGAGGAGAAATAAGGAAGAGATGATAGGAGAAGAGATGAGAGGAGATGAGAGGAGAACTAAGGAATAGAGTAGAAAAGAAGAGAGGAGAGGGGAGAAGAATTAATGAGGAAAGGATAGGAGAGGAGAAGTAAGGAAGAGAGGAGTGGATAAGAGAGGAGAAGTAAGGAGTAGAAGAGCTGACAGCAGAAGTAAGGAACAGAAGAGAGGAGAAGAGAGGAGAGGAGAAGAAAGGAAGAGAAGAGAGGAGATGAGTAGTAAGGAAGAGAGGAGCGGAGAAGAGAGGAGTAGTGAGGATTAGAAGAGGATAGGAGAAGCAAGTAAGGGAAGAGAGATGAGGAGAGGAAAAGTAAGGAAAAGACGAGAGGAGAAGAGAGAAGAGGACAGGATGGGAAAACAAGGAAGAGAAGAGTGAAGAGGACAATTAAGGAAGAGAGGAGCAGAGAAGAGAGAAGTAAGGACTAAAAGAGTGGAGAGGAGAAGTAAGTAATAGAAGAGAGCAGAAGCGAAAAGATTAGAGGTGAGCAGAAGTAAGGGAGAGGAGCAGAGAAGAGAGAAGTAAGGAAGAAAGGAGATTAGCGGAGAGGAGAATTAAGGAAGAGAGGGGAGGAGAGGAGAGCAGAAGAAAGGAAGAGAAGAGAGGAGAAATAAGGAAGAGATGATAGGAGAAGAGATGAGAGGAGATGAGAGGAGAACTAAGGAAGAGAGTAGAAAAGAAGAGAGGAGAGGGGAGAAGAATTAAGGAGGAAAGGATAGGAGAGGAGAAGTAACGAAGAGAGGAGTGGATAAGAGAGGAGAACTAAGGAGTAGAAGAAATGACAGCAGAAGTAAGGAACAGAAGAGAGGAGAAGAGAGGAGAGGAGAAGAAAGGAAGAGAAGAGAGGAGATGAGTAGTAAGGAAGAGAGGAGCGGAGAAGTGAGGAGATGTAAGGATTAGAAGAGGAGAGGAGAAGCAAGTAAGGGAAGAGAAGAGAGATGAGGAGACGAAAAGTAAGGAAAAGACGAGAGGAGAAGAGAGAAGAGGGGAGGATGGGAAAACAAGTAAGAGAAGAGTGAAGAGGACAATTAAGGAAGAGAGGAGCAGAGAAGAGAGAAGGTACGACTAAAAGTGTGGAGAGGAGAAGTAAGTAATAGAAGAGAGCAGAAGTGAAAAGATTAGAGGTGAGGAGAAGTAAGGAAGAGAAGAGAGGAGAGGAGAAGTAAGGAAGAGAAGAGAGGAGAGGATAAGTAAGGAAGAGAGGGGAGGAGAGGAGAGCAGAAGAAAGGAAGAGAAGAGAGGAGAAGAGAGGAGAAATAAGGAAGAGATGATAGGAGAAGAGATGAGAGGAGATGAGAGGAGAACTAAGGAAGAGAGTAGAAAAGAAGAGAGGAGAGGGGAGAAGAATTAAGGAGGAAAGGATAGGAGAGGAGAAGTAACGAAGAGAGGAGTGGATAAGAGAGGAGAAGTAAGGAGTAGAAGAGGTGACAGCACAAGTAAGGAACAGAAGAGAGGAGAAGAGAGGAGAGGAGAAGAAAGGAAGAGAAGAGAGGAGATGAGTAGTAAGGAAGAGAGGAGCGTAGAAGAGAGGAGTAGTGAGGATTAGAAGAGGATATGAGAAGCAAGTAAGGGAAGAGAAGAGAGATGAGGAGAGGAAAAGTAAGGAAAAGACGAGAGGAGAAGAGAGAAGAGGACAGGATGGGAAAACAAGGAAGAGAAGAGTGAAGAGGACAATTAAGGAAGAGAAGATTGAAGAGGACAATTAAGGAAGAGAGGAGCAGAGAAGAGAGAAGTAAGGACTAAAAGAGTGGAGAGGAGAAGTAAGTAATAGAAGAGAGCAGAAGCGAAAAGATTAGAGGTGAGGAGAAGTAAGGAAGAGAAGAGAGGAGAGGAGAAGTAAGGAAGAAAGGAGATTAGCGGAGAGGAGAATTAAGGAAGAGAGGGGAGGAGAGGAGAGCAGAAGAAAGGAAGAGAAGAGAGGAGAAGAGAGGAGAAATGAGGAAGAGATGATAGGAGAAGAGATGAGAGGAGATGAGACGAGAACTAAGGAAGAGAGTAGAAAAGAAGAGAGGAGAGGGGAGAAGAATTAAGGAGGAAAGGATAGGAGAGGGGAAGTAACGAAGAGAGGAATGGATAAGAGAGGAGAAGTAAGGAGTAGAAGAGATGACAGCAGAAGTAAGGAACAGAAGAGAGGAGAAGAGAGGAGAGGAGAAGAAAGGAAGAGAAGAGAGGAGATGTGTAGTAAGGAAGAGAGGAGCGGAGAAGAGAGGAGTAGTAAGGATTAGAAGAGGAGAGGAGAAGCAAGTAAGGGAAGAGAAGAGAGATGAGGAGACGAAAAGTAAGGAAAAGACGAGAGGTGAAGAGAGAAGAGGACAGGATGGGAAAACAGGGAAGAGAAGAGTGAAGAGGACAATTAAGGAAGAGAGGAGCAGAGAAGAGAGAAGTAAGGACTAAAAGAGTGGAGAGGAGAAGTAAGTAATAGAAGAGAGCAGAAGTGAATAGATTAGAGGTGAGGAGAAGTAAGGAAGAGAAGAGAGGAGAGGAGAAGTAAGGAAGAAAGGAGATTAGCGGAGAGGAGAATTAAGGAAGAGAGGGGAGGAGAGGAGAGCAGAAGAAAGGAAGAGAAGAGAGGAGAAGAGAGGAGAAATAAGGAAGAGATGATAGGAGAAGAGATGAGAGGAGATGAGAGGAGAACTAAGGAAGAGAGTAGAAAAGAAGAGAGGAGAGGGGAGAAGAATTAAGGAGGAAAGGATAGGAGAGGAGAAGTAACTAAGAGAGGAGCGGATAAGAGAGGAGAAGTAAGGAGTAGAAGAGATGACAGCAGAAGTAAGGAACAGAAGAGAGGAGAAGAGAAGAGAGGAGAAGAAAGGAAGAGAAGAGAGGAGATGAGTAGTAAGGAAGAGAGGATCGGAGAAGAGAGGAGAAGTAAGGATTAGAAGAGGATATGAGAAGCAATTAAGGGAAGAGAAGAGAGATGAAGAGAGGGAATGTAAGGAAAAGACGAGAGGAGAAGAGAGAAGAGGGCAGGATGGGAAAACAACGAAGAGAAGTGTGAAGAGGACAATTAAAGAAGAGAGGAGCAGAGAAGAGAGAAGGTAGTACTAAAAGTGTGGAGAGGAGAAGTAAGTAATAGAAGAGAGCAGAAGCGAAAAGATTAGAGGTGAGGAGAAGTAAGGAAGAGAAGAGAGGAGAGAAGTAAGGAAGAAAGGAGATTAGCGGAGAGGAGAATTAAAGAAGAGAGGGGAGGAGAGGAGAGCAGAAGAAAGGTAGAGAAGAGAAGAGAGGAGAAATAAGGAAGAGATGATAGGAGAAGAGATGAGAGGAGATGAGAGGAGAACTAAGGAAGAGAGTAGAAAAGAAGAGAGGAGAGGGGAGAAGAATTAAGGAGGAAAGGATAGGAGAGGAGAAGTAACGAAGAGAGGAGTGGATAAGAGAGGAGAAGTAAGGAGTAGAAGAGATGACAGCAGAAGTAAGGAACAGAAGAGAGGAGAAGAGAGGAGAGGAGAAGAAAGGAAGAGAAGAGAGGAGATGAGTAGTAAGGAAGAGAGGAGCGGAGAAGAGAGGAGTAGTGAGGATTAGAAGAGGAGGGGAGAAGCAAGTAAGGGAAGAGAAGAGAGATAAGGAGAGTTAAAGTAAGGAAAAGACGAGAGGAGAAGAGAGAAGAGGACAGGATGGGAAAACAAGGAAGAGAAGAGTGAAGAGGACAATTAAGGAAGAGAGGAGCAGAGAAGAGAGAAGTAAGGACTAAAAGAGTGGAGAGGAGAAGTAAGTAACAGAAGAGAGCAGAAGTGAAAAGATTAGATATGAGGAGAAGTAAGGAAGAGAAGAGAGGAGAGAAGTAAGGAAGAAAGGAGATTAGCGGAGAGGAGAATTAAGGAAGAGAGGGGAGGAGAGGAGAGCAGAAGAAAGGAAGAGAAGAGAGGAGAAGAGAGGAGAAATAAGGAAGAGATGATAGGAGAAGAGATGAGAGGAGATGAGAGGAGAACTAAGGAAAAGAGTAGAAAAGAAGAGAGGAGAGGGGAGAAGAATTAAGGAGGAAAGGATAGGAGAGGAGAAGTAACGAAGAGAGGAGTGGATAAGACAGGAGAAGTAAGGAGTAGAAGAGATGACAGCAGAAGTAAGGAACAGAAGAGAGGAGAAGAGAGGAGAGGAGAAGAAAGGAAGAGAAGAGAGGAGATGAGTAGTAAGGAAGAGAGGAGCGGAGAAGAGAGGAGATGGAAGGATTAGAAGAGGAGAGGAGAAGCAAGTAAGGGAAGAGAAGAGAGATGAGGAGACGAAAATAAGGAAAAGACGAGAGGAGAAGAGAGAAGAGGGCAGGATGGGAAAACAAGGAAGAGAAGAGTGAAGAGGACAATTAAGGAAGAGAGGAGCAGAGAAGAGAGAAGTAAGGACTAAGAGTTGGAGAGGAGAAGTAAGTAATAGAATAGAGCAGAAGCGAAAAGATTAGAGGTGAGCAGAAGTAAGGAAGAGAGGAGAGGAGAAGTAAGGAAGAAAGGAGATTAGCGGAGAGGAGAATTAAAGAAGAGAGGGGAGGAGAGGAGAGCAGAAGAAAGGAAGAGAAGAGAGGAGAAGAGAGGAGAAATAAGGAAGAGATGATAGGAGAAGAGATGAGAGGAGATGAGAGGAGAACTAAGGAAGAGAGTAGAAAAGAAGAGAGGAGGGGGCAGAAGAATTAAGGAGGAAAGGATAGGAGAGGAGAAGTAACTAAGAGAGGAGTGGATACGAGAGGAGAAGTAAGGAGTAGAAGAGATGACAGCAGAAGAAAGGAACAGAAGAGAGGAGAGGAGAAGAAAGGAAGAGAAGAGAGGAGATGAGTAGTAAGGAAGAGAGGAGCGGAGAAGAGAGGAGTAGTGAGGATTAGCAGACGATAGGAGTAGCAAGTAAGGGAAGAGAAGAGAGATGAGGAGAGGAAAAGTAAGGAAAAGACGAGAGGAGAAGAGAGAAGAGGACAGGATGGGAAAACAAGGAGGAGTGAAGAGGACAATTAAGGAAGAGAGGAGCAGAGAAGAGAGAAGTAAGGACTAAAAGAGTGGAGAGGAGAAGTAAGTAATAGAAGAGAGCAGAAGTGAAAAGATTAGAGGTGAGGAGAAGTAAGGAAGAGAAGAGAGGAGAGAAGAAAGGAAGAAAGGAGATTAGCGGAGAGGAGAATTAAAGAAGAGAGGGGAGGAGAGGAGAGCAGAAGAAAGGAAGAGAAGAGAGGAGAAGAGAGGAGAAATAAGGAAGAGATGATAGGAGAAGAGATGAGAGGAGATGTGAGGAGAACTAAGGAAGAGAGTAGAAAAGAAGAGAGGAGAGGGGAGAAGAATTAAGGAGGAAAGGATAGGAGAGGAGAAGTAACGAATAGAGGAGTGGATAAGAGAGGAGAAGTAAGGAGTAGAAGAGATGACAGCAGATGTAAGGAACAGAAGAGAGGAGAAGAGAGGAGAGGAGAAGAAAGGAAGAGAAGAGAGGAGATGCGTAGTAAGGAAGAGAGGAGCGGAGAAGAGAGGAGTAGTGAGGATTAGAAGAGGAGAAGAGAAGCAAGTAAGGGAAGAGAAGAGAGATGAGGAGAGGAAAAGTAAGGAAAAGACGAGAGGAGAAGAGAGAAGAGGACAGGATGGGAAAACAAGGAAGAGAAGAGTGAAGAGGACAATTAAGGAAGAGTGGAGCAGAGAAGAGAGAAGTAAGGACTAAAAGAGTGGAGAGGAGAAGTAAGTAATAGAAGAGAGAAGAAGTGAAAAGATTAGAGGTGAGGAGAAGTAAGGAAGAGAAAAGAGGAGAGGAGAAGTAAGGAAGAGAAGAGTGGAGAGGAGAAGTAAGGAAGAAAGGAGATTAGCGGAGAGGAGATTTAAAGAAGAGAGGGGAGGAGAGGAGAGCAGAAGAAAGGAAGAGAAGAGAGGAGAAATAAGGAAGAGATGATAGGAGAAGAGATGAGAGGAGAACTAAGGAAGAGAGTAGAAAAGAAGAGAGGAGAGGGGAGAAGAATTAAGGAGGAAAGGATAGGAGAGGAGAAGTAACGAAGAGAGGAGTGGATAAGAGAGGAGAAGTAAGGAGTAGAAGAGATGACAGCAGAAGTAAGGAACAGAAGAGAGGAGAAGAGAGGAGAGGAGAAGAAAGGAAGAGAAGAGAGGAGATGAGTAGTAAGGAAGAGAGGAGCGGAGAAGAGAGGAGTAGTGAGGATTAGAAAAGGAGAGGAGAAGCAAGTAAGGGAAGAGAAGAGAGATGAGGAGAGGAAAAGTAAGGAAAAGACGAGAGGAGAAGAGAGAAGAGGACAGGATGGGAAAACAGGGAAGAGAAGAGTGAAGAGGACAATTAAGGAAGAGAGGAGCAGAGAAGAGAGAAGTAAGGACTAAAAGAGTGGAGAGGAGAAGTAAATAATAGAAGAGAGCAGAAGTGAAAAGATTAGAGGTGAGGAGAAGTAAGGAAGAGAAGAGAGGAGAGGAGAAGTAAGGAAGAAAGGAGATTAGCGGAGAGGAGAATTAAAGAAGAGAGGGGAGGAGAGGAGAGCAGAAGAAAGGAAGAGAAGAGAGGAGAAGAGAGGAGAAATAAGGAAGAGATGATAGGAGAAGAGATGAGAGGAGATGAGAGGAGAACTAAGGAAGAGAGTAGAAAAGAAGAGAGGAGAGGGGAGAAGAATTAAGGAGGAAAGGATAGGAGAGGAGAAGTAACGAAGAGAGGAGTGGATAAGAGAGGAGAAGTAAGGAGTAGAAGAGATGACAGCAGAAGTAAGGAACAGAAGAGAGGAGAAGAGAGGAGAGGAGAAGAAAGGAAGAGAAGAGAGGAGATGAGTAGTAAGGAAGAGAGGAGCGGAGAAGAGAGCAGTAGAGAGGATTAGAAGAGGATATGAGAAGCAAGTAAGGGAAAAGAAGAGAGATGAGGAGAGGAAAAGTAAGGAAAAGACGAGAAGAGAATAGAGAAGAGGACAGGATGGGAAAACAAGGAAGAGAAGAGTGAAGAGGACAATTAAGGAAGAGAGGAGCAGAGAAGAGAGAAGTAAGGACTAAAAGAGTGGAGAGGAGAAGTAAGTAATAGAAGAGAGCAGAAGCGAAAAGATTAGTGGTGAGGAGAAGTAAGAGAAGAGAGGAGAGGAGAAGTAAGGAAGAAAGGAGATTAGCGGAGAGGAGAATTAAAGAAGAGAGGGGAGGAGAGGAGAGCAGAAGAAAGGAAGAGAAGAGAGGAGAAGAGAGGAGAAATAAGGAAGAGATGATAGGAGAAGAGATGAGAGGAGATGAGAGGAGAACTAAGGAAGAGAGTAGAAAAGAAGAGAGGAGAGGGGAGAAGAATTAAGGAGGAAAGGATAGGAGAGGAGAAGTAACGAATAGAGGAGTGGATAAGAGAGGAGAAGTAAGGAGTAGAAGAGATGACAGCAGATGTAAGGAACAGAAGAGAGGAGAAGAGAGGAGAGGAGAAGAAAGGAAGAGAAGAGAGGAGATGAGTAGTAAGGAAGAGAGGAGCGGAGAAGAGAGGAGTAGTGAGGATTAGAAGAGGAGAGGAGAAGCAAGTAAGGGAAGAGAAGAGAGATGAGGAGAGGAAAAGTAAGGAAAAGACGAGAGGAGAAGAGAGAAGAGGACAGGATGGGAAAACAAGGAAGAGAAGAGTGAAGAGGACAATTAAGGAAGAGAGGAGCAGAGAAGAGAGAAGTAAGGACTAAAAGAGTGGAGAGGAGAAGTAAGTAATAGAAGAGAGCAGAAGCGAAAAGATTAGAGGTGAGGAGAAGTAAGGAAGAGAAGAGAGGAGAAGTAAGGAAGAAAGGAGATTAGCGGAGAGGAGAATTAAGGAAGAGAGGGGAGGAGAGGAGAGCAGAAGAAAGGAAGAGAAGAGAGGAGAAGAGAGGAGAAATGAGGAAGAGATGATAGGAGAAGAGATGAGAGGAGATGAGACGAGAACTAAGGAAGAGAGTAGAAAAGAAGAGAGGAGAGGGGAGAAGAATTAAGGAGGAAAGGATAGGAGAGGGGAAGTAACGAAGAGAGGAATGGATAAGAGAGGAGAAGTAAGGAGTAGAAGAGATGACAGCAGAAGTAAGGAACAGAAGAGAGGAGAAGAGAGGAGAGGAGAAGAAAGGAAGAGAAGAGAGGAGATGTGTAGTAAGGAAGAGAGGAGCGGAGAAGAGAGGAGTAGTAAGGATTAGAAGAGGAGAGGAGAAGCAAGTAAGGGAAGAGAAGAGAGATGAGGAGACGAAAAGTAAGGAAAAGACGAGAGGAGAAGAGAGAAGAGGACAGGATGGGAAAACAGGGAAGAGAAGAGTGAAGAGGACAATTAAGGAAGAGAGGAGCAGAGAAGAGAGAAGTAAGGACTAAAAGAGTGGAGAGGAGAAGTAAGTAATAGAAGAGAGCAGAAGTGAAAAGATTAGAGGTGAGGAGAAGTAAGGAAGAGAAGAGAGGAGAGGAGAAGTAAGGAAGAAAGGAGATTAGCGGAGAGGAGAATTAAGGAAGAGAGGGGAGGAGAGGAGAGCAGAAGAAAGGAAGAGAAGAGAGGAGAAGAGAGGAGAAATAAGGAAGAGATGATAGGAGAAGAGATGAGAGGAGATGAGAGGAGAACTAAGGAAGAGAGTAGAAAAGAAGAGAGGAGAGGGGAGAAGAATTAAGGAGGAAAGGATAGGAGAGGAGAAGTAACTAAGAGAGGAGCGGATAAGAGAGGAGAAGTAAGGAGTAGAAGAGATGACAGCAGAAGTAAGGAACAGAAGAGAGGAGAAGAGAGGAGAGGAGAAGAAAGGAAGAGAAGAGAGGAGATGAGTAGTAAGGAAGAGAGGATCGGAGAAGAGAGGAGAAGTAAGGATTAGAAGAGGATATGAGAAGCAATTAAGGGAAGAGAAGAGAGATGAAGAGAGGGAATGTAAGGAAAAGACGAGAGGAGAAGAGAGAAGAGGGCAGGATGGGAAAAGAAGGAAGAGAAGTGTGAAGAGGACAATTAAAGAAGAGAGGAGCAGAGAAGAGAGAAGGTAGTACTAAAAGTGTGGAGAGGAGAAGTAAGTAATAGAAGAGAGCAGAAGCGAAAAGATTAGAGGTGAGGAGAAGTAAGGAAGAGAAGAGAGGAGAGAAGTAAGGAAGAAAGGAGATCAGCGGAGAGGAGAATTAAAGAAGAGAGGGGAGGAGAGGAGAGCAGAAGAAAGGAAGAGAAGAGAGGAGAAGAGAAGAGAGGAGAAATAAGGAAGAGATGATAGGAGAAGAGATGAGAGGAGATGAGAGGAGAACTAAGGAAGAGAGTAGAAAAGAAGACAGGAGAGGGGAGAAGAATTAAGGAGGAAAGGATAGGAGAGGAGAAGTAACGAAGAGAGGAGTGGATAAGAGAGGAGAAGTAAGGAGTAGAAGAGATGACAGCAGAAGTAAGGAACAGAAGAGAGGAGAAGAGAGGAGAGGAGAAGAAAGGAAGAGAAGAGAGGAGATGAGTAGTAAGGAAGAGAGGAGCGGAGAAGAGAGGAGTAGTGAGGATTAGAAGACGAGGAGAGAAGCAAGTAAGGGAAGAGAAGAGAGATAAGGAGAGTTAAAGTAAGGAAAAGACGAGAGGAGAAGAGAGAAGAGGACAGGATGGGAAAACAAGGAAGAGAAGAGTGAAGAGGACAATTAAGGAAGAGAGGAGCAGAGAAGAGAGAAGTAAGGACTAAAAGAGTGGAGAGGAGAAGTAAGTAACAGAAGAGAGCAGAAGTGAAAAGATTAGATATGAGGAGAAGTAAGGAAGAGAAGAGAGGAGAGAAGTAAGGAAGAAAGGAGATTAGCGGAGAGGAGAATTAAGGAAGAGAGGGGAGGAGAGGAGAGCAGAAGAAAGGAAGAGAAGAGAGGAGAAGAGAGGAGAAATAAGGAAGAGATGATAGGAGAAGAGATGAGAGGAGATGAGAAGAGAACTAAGGAAAAGAGTAGAAAAGAAGAGAGGAGAGGGGAGAAGAATTAAGGAGGAAAGGATAGGAGAGGAGAAGTAACGAAGAGAGGAGTGGATAAGACAGGAGAAGTAAGGAGTAGAAGAGATGACAGCAGAAGTAAGGAACAGAAGAGAGGAGAAGAGAGGAGAGGAGAAGAAAGGAAGAGAAGAGAGGAGATGAGTAGTAAGGAAGAGAGGAGCGGAGAAGAGAGGAGTAGTAAGGATTAGAAGAGGAGAGGAGAAGCAAGTAAGGGAAGAGAAGAGAGATGAGGAGAGGAAAAGTAAGGAAAAGACGAGAGGAGAAGAGAGAAGAGGACAGGATGGGAAAACAAGGAAGAGAAGAGTGAAGAGGACAATTAAGGAAGAGAGGAGCAGAGAAGAGAGAAGTAAGGACTAAAAGAGTGGAGAGGAGAAGTAAGTAATAGAAGAGAGCAGAAGTGAAAAGATTAGAGGTGAGGAGAAGTAAGGAAGAGAAGAGAGGAGAGGAGAAATAAGGAAGAGAAGAGAGGAGAAGAGAGGAGAAATAAGGAAGAGATGATAGGAGAGCAGAAGAAAGGAAGAGAAGAGAGGAGAAGAGAGGAGAAATAAGGAAGAGATGATAGGAGAAGAGATGAGAGGAGATGAGAGGAGAACTAAGGAAGAGAGTAGAAAATTAGAGAGGAGAGGGGAGAAGAATTAAGGAGGAAAGGATAGGAGAGGAGAAATAACGAAGAGAGGAGTGGATAAGAGAGGAGAAGTAAGGAGTAGAAGAGATGACAGCAGAAGTAAGAAACAGAAGAGAGGAAGAAGAGTGGAGAGGAGAAGTAAGTAATAGAAGAGAGCAGAAGTGAAAAGATTAGAGGTGAGGAGAAGTAAGGAAGAGAAGAGAGGAGAGGAGAAATAAGGAAGAAAGGAGATTAGCGGAGAGGAGAATTAAGGAAGAGAGGGGAGGAGAGGAGAGCAGAAGAAAGGAAGAGAAGAGAGGAGAAATAAGGAAGAGATGATAGGAGAAGAGATGAGAGGAGATGAGAGGAGAACTAAGGAAGAGAGTAGAAAAGAAGAGAGGAGAGGGGAGAAGAATTAAGGAGGAAAGGATAGGAGAGGAGAAGTAACGAAGAGAGGAGTGGATAAGAGAGGAGAAGTAAGGAGTAGAAGAGATGACAGCAGAAGTAAGGAACAGAAGAGAGGAGAAGAGAGGAGAAGAAAGAAGAAAGAAGAGAAGAGAGGAGATGAGTAGTAAGGAAGAGAGGAGCGGAGAAGAGAGGAGTAGTAAGGATTAGAAGAGGAGAGGAGAAGCAAGTAAGGGAAGAGAAGAGAGATGAGGAGAGGAAAAGTAAGGAAAAGACGAGAGGAGAAGAGAGAAGAGGACAGGATGGGAAAACAAGGAAGAGAAGAGTGAAGAGGACAATTAAGGAAGAGAGGAGCAGAGAAGAGAGAAGTAAGGACTAAAAGAGTGGAGAGGAGAAGTAAGTAATAGAAGAGAGCAGAAGTGAAAAGATTAGAGGTGAGGAGAAGTAAGGAAGAGAAGAGAGGAGAGGAGAAGTAAGGAAGAAAGGAGATTAGCGGAGAGGAGAATTAAGGAAGAGAGGGGAGGAGAGGAGAGCAGAAGAAAGGAAGAGAAGAGAGGAGAAGAGAGGAGAAATAAGGAAGAGATGATAGGAGAAGAGATGAGAGGAGATGAGAGGAGAACTAAGGAAGAGAGTAGAAAAGAAGAGAGGAGAGGGCAGAAGAATTAAGGAGGAAAGGATAGGAGAGGAGAAGTAACGAAGAGAGGAGTGGATAAGAGAGGAGAAGTAAGGAGTAGAAGAGATGACAGCAGAAGTAAGGAACAGAAGAGAGGAGAAGAGAGGAGAGGAGAAGAAAGGAAGAGAAGAGAGGAGATGAGTAGTAAGGAAGAGAGGAGCGGAGAAGAGAGGAGTAGTAAGGATTAGAAGAGGAGAGGAGAAGCAAGTAAGGGAAGAGAAGAGAGATGAGGAGAGGAAAAGTAAGGAAAAGACGAGAGGAGAAGAGAGAAGAGGACAGGATGGGAAAACAAGGAAGAGAAGAGTGAAGAGGACAATTAAGGAAGAGAGGAGCAGAGAAGAGAGAAGTAAGGACTAAAAGAGTGGAGAGGAGAAGTAAGTAATAGAAGAGAGCAGAAGTGAAAAGATTAGAGGTGAGGAGAAGTAAGGAAGAGAAGAGAGGAGAGGAGAAGTAAGGAAGAAAGGAGATTAGCGGAGAGGAGAATTAAGGAAGAGAGGGAGAGGAGAGCAGAAGAAAGGAAGAGAAGAGAGGAGAAGAGAGGAGAAATAAGGAAGAGATGATAGGAGAAGAGATGAGAGGAGATGAGAGGAGAACTAAGGAAGAGAGTAGAAAAGAAGAGAGGAGAGGGGAGAAGAATTAAGGAGGAAAGGATAGGAGAGGAGAAGTAACGAAGAGAGGAGTGGATAAGAGAGGAGAAGTAAGGAGTAGAAGAGATGACAGCAGAAGTAAGGAACAGAAGAGAGGAGAAGAGAGGAGAGGAGAAGAAAGGAAGAGAAGAGAGGAGATGAGTAGTAAGGAAGAGAGGAGCGGAGAAGAGAGGAGTAGTAAGGATTAGAAGAGGAGAGGAGAAGCAAGTAAGGGAAGAGAAGAGAGATGAGGAGAGGAAAAGTAAGGAAAAGACGAGAGGAGAAGAGAGAAGAGGACAGGATGGGAAAACAAGGAAGAGAAGAGTGAAGAGGACAATTAAGGAAGAGAGGAGCAGAGAAGAGAGAAGTAAGGACTAAAAGAGTGGAGAGGAGAAGTAAGTAATAGAAGAGAGCAGAAGTGAAAAGATTAGAGGTGAGGAGAAGTAAGGAAGAGAAGAGAGGAGAGGAGAAGTAAGGAAGAAAGGAGATTAGCGGAGAGGAGAATTAAGGAAGAGAGGGGAGGAGAGGAGAGCAGAAGAAAGGAAGAGAAGAGAGGAGAAGAGAGGAGAAATAAGGAAGAGATGATAGGAGAAGAGATGAGAGGAGATGAGAGGAGAACTAAGGAAGAGAGTAGAAAAGAAGAGAGGAGAGGGGAGAAGAATTAAGGAGGAAAGGATAGGAGAGGAGAAGTAACGAAGAGAGGAGTGGATAAGAGAGGAGAAGTAAGGAGTAGAAGAGATGACAGCAGAAGTAAGGAACAGAAGAGAGGAGAAGAGAGGAGAGGAGAAGAAAGGAAGAGAAGAGAGGAGATGAGCAGTAAGGAAGAGAGGAGCGGAGAAGAGAGGAGTAGTAAGGATTAGAAGAGGAGAGGAGAAGCAAGTAAGGGAAGAGAAGAGAGATGAGGAGAGGAAAAGTAAGGAAAAGACGAGAGGAGAAGAGAGAAGAGGACAGGATGGGAAAACAAGGAAGAGAAGAGTGAAGTGGACAATTAAGGAAGAGAGGAGCAGAGAAGAGAGAAGTAAGGACTAAAAGAGTGGAGAGGAGAAGTAAGTAATAGAAGAGAGCAGAAGTGAAAAGATTAGAGGTGAGGAGAAGTAAGGAAGAGAAGAGAGGAGAGGAGAAGTAAGGAAGAAAGGAGATTAGCGGAGAGGAGAATTAAGGAAGAGAGGGGAGGAGAGGAGAGCAGAAGAAAGGAAGAGAAGAGAGGAGAAGAGAGGAGAAATAAGGAAGAGATGATAGGAGAAGAGATGAGAGGAGATGAGAGGAGAACTAAGGAAGAGAGTAGAAAAGAAGAGAGGAGAGGGGAGAAGAATTAAGGAGGAAAGGATAGGAGAGGAGAAGTAACGAAGAGAGGAGTGGATAAGAGAGGAGAAGTAAGGAGTAGAAGAGATGACAGCAGAAGTAAGGAACAGAAGAGAGGAGAGGAGAAGAAAGGAAGAGAAGAGAGGAGATGAGTAGTAAGGAAGAGAGGAGCGGAGAAGAGAGGAGTAGTAAGGATTAGAAGAGGAGAGGAGAAGCAAGTAAGGGAAGAGAAGAGAGATGAGGAGAGGAAAAGTAAGGAAAAGACGAGAGGAGAAGAGAGAAGAGGACAGGATGGGAAAACAAGGAAGAGAAGAGTGAAGAGGACAATTAAGGAAGAGAGGAGCAGAGAAGAGAGAAGTAAGGACTAAAAGAGTGGAGAGGAGAAGTAAGTAATAGAAGAGAGCAGAAGTGAAAAGATTAGAGGTGAGGAGAAGTAAGGAAGAGAAGAGAGGACAGGAGAAGTAAGGAAGAAAGGAGATTAGCGGAGAGGAGAATTAAGGAAGAGAGGGGAGGAGAGGAGAGCAGAAGAAAGGAAGAGAAGAGAGGAGAAGAGAGGAGAAATAAGGAAGAGATGATAGGAGAAGAGATGAGAGGAGATGAGAGGAGAACTAAGGAAGAGAGTAGAAAAGAAGAGAGGAGAGGGGAGAAGAATTAAGGAGGAAAGGATAGGAGAGGAGAAGTAACGAAGAGAGGAGTGGATAAGAGAGGAGAAGTAAGGAGTAGAAGAGATGACAGCAGAAGTAAGGAACAGAAGAGAGGAGAAGAGAGGAGAGGAGAAGAAAGGAAGAGAGGAGATGAGTAGTAAGGAAGAGAGGAGCGGAGAAGAGAGGAGTAGTAAGGATTAGAAGAGGAGAGGAGAAGCAAGTAAGGGAAGAGAAGAGAGATGAGGAGAGGAAAAGTAAGGAAAAGACGAGAGGAGAAGAGAGAAGAGGACAGGATGGGAAAACAAGGAAGAGAAGAGTGAAGAGGACAATTAAGGAAGAGAGGAGCAGAGAAGAGAGAAGTAAGGACTAAAAGAGTGGAGAGGAGAAGTAAGTAATAGAAGAGAGCAGAAGTGAAAAGAGGAGAGGAGAGGAGAAGTAAGGAAGAAAGGAGATTAGCGGAGAGGAGAAATAAGGAAGAGAGGGGAGGAGAGGAGAACTAAGGAAGAGAGTAGAAAAGAAGAGAGGAGAGGGGAGAAGAATTAAGGAGGAAAGGATAGGAGAGGAGAAGTAACGAAGAGAGGAGTGGATAAGAGAGGAGAAGTAAGGAGTAGAAGAGATGACAGCAGAAGTAAGGAACAGAAGAGAGGAGAAGAGAGGAGAGGAGAAGAAAGGAAGAGAAGAGAGGAGATGAGTAGTAAGGAAGAGAGGAGCGGAGAAGAGAGGAGTAGTAAGGATTAGAAGAGGAGAGGAGAAGCAAGTAAGGGAAGAGAAGAGAGATGAGGAGAGGAAAAGTAAGGAAAAGACGAGAGGAGAAGAGAGAAGAGGACAGGATGGGAAAACAAGGAAGAGAAGAGTGAAGAGGACAATTAAGGAAGAGAGGAGCAGAGAAGAGAGAAGTAAGGACTAAAAGAGTGGAGAGGAGAAGTAAGTAATAGAAGAGAGCAGAAGTGAAAAGATTAGAGGTGAGGAGAAGTAAGGAAGAGAAGAGAGGAGAGGAGAAGTAAGGAAGAAAGGAGATTAGCGGAGAGGAGAATTAAGGAAGAGAGGGGAGGAGAGGAGAGCAGAAGAAAGGAAGAGAGAAGAGAGGAGAAATAAGGAAGAGATGATAGGAGAAGAGATGAGAGGAGATGAGAGGAGAACTAAGGAAGAGAGTAGAAAAGAAGAGAGGAGAGGGGAGAAGAATTAAGGAGGAAAGGATAGGAGAGGAGAAGTAACGAAGAGAGGAGTGGATAAGAGAGGAGAAGTAAGGAGTAGAAGAGATGACAGCAGAAGTAAGGAAGAGAAGAGAGAAGAGAGGAGAGGAGAAGAAAGGAAGAGAAGAGAGGAGATGAGTAGTAAGGAAGAGAGGAGCGGAGAAGAGAGGAGTAGTAAGGATTAGAAGAGGAGAGGAGAAGCAAGTAAGGGAAGAGAAGAGAGATGAGGAGAGGAAAAGTAAGGAAAAGACGAGAGGAGAAGAGAGAAGAGTACAGGATGGGAAAACAAGGAAGAGAAGAGTGAAGAGGACAATTAAGGAAGAGAGGAGCAGAGAAGAGAGAAGTAAGGACTAAAAGAGTGGAGAGGAGAAGTAAGTAATAGAAGAGAGCAGAAGTGAAAAGATTAGAGGTGAGGAGAAGTAAGGAAGAGAAGAGAGGAGAGGAGAAGTAAGGAAGAAAGGAGATTAGCGGAGAGGAGAATTAAGGAAGAGAGGGGAGGAGAGGAGAGCAGAAGAAAGGAAGAGAAGAGAGGAGAAGAGAGGAGAAATAAGGAAGAGAGTAGAAAAGAAGAGAGGAGAGGGGAGAAGAATTAAGGAGGAAAGGATAGGAGAGGAGAAGTAACGAAGAGAGGAGTGGATAAGAGAGGAGAAGTAAGGAGTAGAAGAGATGACAGCAGAAGTAAGGAACAGAAGAGAGGAGAAGAGAGGAGAGGAGAAGAAAGGAAGAGAAGAGAGGAGATGAGTAGTAAGGAAGAGAGGAGCGGAGAAGAGAGGAGTAGTAAGGATTAGAAGAGGAGAGGAGAAGCAAGTAAGGGAAGAGAAGAGAGATGAGGAGAGGAAAAGTAAGGAAAAGACGAGAGGAGAAGAGAGAAGAGGACAGGATGGGAAAACAAGGAAGAGAAGAGTGAAGAGGACAATTAAGGAAGAGAGGAGCAGAGAAGAGAGAAGTAAGGACTAAAAGAGTGGAGAGGAGAAGTAAGTAATAGAAGAGAGCAGAAGTGAAAAGATTAGAGGTGAGGAGAAGTAAGGAAGAGAAGAGAGGAGAGGAGAAGTAAGGAAGAAAGGAGATTAGCGGAGAGGAGAATTAAGGAAGAGAGGGGAGGAGAGGAGAGCAGAAGAAAGGAAGAGAAGAGAGGAGAAGAGAGGAGAAATAAGGAAGAGAGTAGAAAAGAAGAGAGGAGAGGGGAGAAGAATTAAGGAGGAAAGGATAGGAGAGGAGAAGTAACGAAGAGAGGAGTGGATAAGAGAGGAGAAGTAAGGAGTAGAAGAGATGACAGCAGAAGTAAGGAACAGAAGAGAGGAGAGGAGAAGAAAGGAAGAGAAGAGAGGAGATGAGTAGTAAGGAAGAGAGGAGCGGAGAAGAGAGGAGTAGTGAGGATTAGAAGAGGAGAGGAGAAGCAAGTAAGGGAAGAGAAGAGAGATGAGGAGAGGAAAAGTAAGGAAAAGACGAGAGGAGAGAGAAGAGGACAGGATGGGAAAACAAGGAAGAGAAGAGTGAAGAGGACAATTAAGGAAGAGAGGAGCAGAGAAGAGAGAAGTAAGGACTAAAAGAGTGGAGAGGAGAAGTAAGTAATAGAAGAGAGCAGAAGTGAAAAGATTAGAGGTGAGGAGAAGTAAGGAAGAGAAGAGAGGAGAGGAGAAGTAAGGAAGAAAGGAGATTAGCGGAGAGGAGAATTAAGGAAGAGAGGGGAGGAGAGGAGAGCAGAAGAAAGGAAGAGAAGAGAGGAGAAGAGAGGAGAAATAAGGAAGAGATGATAGGAGAAGAGATGAGAGGAGATGAGAGGAGAACTAAGGAAGAGAGTAGAAAAGAAGAGAGGAGAGGGGAGAAGAATTAAGGAGGAAAGGATAGGAGAGGAGAAGTAACGAAGAGAGGAGTGGATAAGAGAGGAGAAGTAAGGAGTAGAAGAGATGACAGCAGAAGTAAGGAACAGAAGAGAGGAGAAGAGAGGAGAGGAGAAGAAAGGAAGAGAAGAGAGGAGATGAGTAGTAAGGAAGAGAGGAGCGGAGAAGAGAGGAGTAGTGAGGATTAGAAGAGGAGAGGAGAAGCAAGTAAGGGAAGAGAGATGAGGAGAGGAAAAGTAAGGAAAAGACGAGAGGAGAAGAGAGAAGAGGACAGGATGGGAAAACAAGGAAGAGAAGAGTGAAGAGGACAATTAAGGAAGAGAGGAGCAGAGAAGAGAGAAGTAAGGACTAAAAGAGTGGAGAGGAGAAGTAAGTAATAGAAGAGAGCAGAAGTGAAAAGATTAGAGGTGAGGAGAAGTAAGGAAGAAAGGAGATAAGCGGAGAGGAGAAATAAGGAAGAGAGGATAGGAGAAGAGATGAGAGGAGATGAGAGGAGAACTAAGGAAGAGAGTAGAAAAGAAGAGAGAGGAGAGGGGAGAAGAATTAAGGAGGAAAGGATAGGAGAGGAGAAGTAACGAAGAGAGGAGTGGATAAGAGAGGAGAAGTAAGGAGTAGAAGAGATGACAGCAGAAGTAAGGAACAGAAGAGAGGAGAAGAGAGGAGAGGAGAAGAAAGGAAGAGAAGAGAGGAGATGAGTAGTAAGGAAGAGAGGAGCGGAGAAGAGAGGAGTAGTAAGGATTAGAAGAGGAGAGGAGAAGCAAGTAAGGGAAGAGAAGAGAGATGAGGAGAGGAAAAGTAAGGAAAAGACGAGAGGAGAAGAGAGAAGAGGACAGGATGGGAAAACAAGGAAGAGAAGAGTGAAGAGGACAATTAAGGAAGAGAGGAGCAGAGAAGAGAGAAGTAAGGACTAAAAGAGTGGAGAGGAGAAGTAAGTAATAGAAGAGAGCAGAAGTGAAAAGATTAGAGGTGAGGAGAAGTAAGGAAGAGAAGAGAGGAGAGGAGAAGTAAGGAAGAAAGGAGATTAGCGGAGAGGAGAATTAAGGAAGAGAGGGGAGGAGAGGAGAGCAGAAGAAAGGAAGAGAGAAGAGAGGAGAAATAAGGAAGAGATGATAGGAGAAGAGATGAGAGGAGATGAGAGGAGAACTAAGGAAGAGAGTAGAAAAGAAGAGAGGAGAGGGGAGAAGAATTAAGGAGGAAAGGATAGGAGAGGAGAAGTAACGAAGAGAGGAGTGGATAAGAGAGGAGAAGTAAGGAGTAGAAGAGATGACAGCAGAAGTAAGGAACAGAAGAGAGGAGAAGAAAGGAAGAGAAGAGAGGAGATGAGTAGTAAGGAAGAGAGGAGCGGAGAAGAGAGGAGTAGTAAGGATTAGAAGAGGAGAGGAGAAGCAAGTAAGGGAAGAGAAGAGAGATGAGGAGAGGAAAAGTAAGGAAAAGACGAGAGGAGAAGAGAGAAGAGGACAGGATGGGAAAACAAGGAAGAGAAGAGTGAAGAGGACAATTAAGGAAGAGAGGAGCAGAGAAGAGAGAAGTAAGGACTAAAAGAGTGGAGAGGAGAAGTAAGTAATAGAAGAGAGCAGAAGTGAAAAGATTAGAGGTGAGGAGAAGTAAGGAAGAGAAGAGAGGAGAGGAGAAGTAAGGAAGAAAGGAGATTAGCGGAGAGGAGAATTAAGGAAGAGAGGGGAGGAGAGGAGAGCAGAAGAAAGGAAGAGAAGAGAGAAGAGAGGAGAAATAAGGAAGAGATGATAGGAGAAGAGATGAGAGGAGATGAGAGGAGAACTAAGGAAGAGAGTAGAAAAGAAGAGAGGAGAGGGGAGAAGAATTAAGGAGGAAAGGATAGGAGAGGAGAAGTAACGAAGAGAGGAGTGGATAAGAGAGGAGAAGTAAGGAGTAGAAGAGATGACAGCAGAAGTAAGGAACAGAAGAGAGGAGAAGAGAGGAGAGGAGAAGAAAGAGAAGAGAGGAGATGAGTAGTAAGGAAGAGAGGAGCGGAGAAGAGAGGAGTAGTAAGGATTAGAAGAGGAGAGGAGAAGCAAGTAAGGGAAGAGAAGAGTGATAAGGAGAGGAAAAGTAAGGAAAAGACGAGAGGAGAAGAGAGAAGAGGACAGGATGGGAAAACAAGGAAGAGAAGAGTGAAGAGGACAATTAAGGAAGAGAGGAGCAGAGAAGAGAGAAGTAAGGACTAAAAGAGTGGAGAGGAGAAGTAAGTAATAGAAGAGAGCAGAAGTGAAAAGATTAGAGGTGAGGAGAAGTAAGGAAGAGAAGAGAGGAGAGGAGAAGTAAGGAAGAAAGGAGATTAGCGGAGAGGAGAATTAAGGAAGAGAGGGGAGGAGAGGAGAGCAGAAGAAAGGAAGAGAGAAGAGAGGAGAAATAAGGAAGAGATGATAGGAGAAGAGATGAGAGGAGATGAGAGGAGAACTAAGGAAGAGAGTAGAAAAGAAGAGAGGAGAGGGGAGAAGAATTAAGGAGGAAAGGATAGGAGAGGAGAAGTAACGAAGAGAGGAGTGGATAAGAGAGGAGAAGTAAGGAGTAGAAGAGATGACAGCAGAAGTAAGGAACAGAAGAGAGGAGAAGAGAGGAGAGGAGAAGAAAGGAAGAGAAGAGAGGAGATGAGTAGTAAGGAAGAGAGGAGCGGAGAAGAGAGGAGTAGTAAGGATTAGAAGAGGAGAGGAGAAGCAAGTAAGGGAAGAGAAGAGAGATGAGGAGAGGAAAAGTAAGGAAAAGACGAGAGGAGAAGAGAGAAGAGGACAGGATGGGAAAACAAGGAAGAGAAGAGTGAAGAGGACAATTAAGGAAGAGAGGAGCAGAGAAGAGAGAAGTAAGGACTAAAAGAGATGACAGCAGAAGTAAGTAATAGAAGAGAGCAGAAGTGAAAAGATTAGAGGTGAGGAGAAGTAAGGAAGAGAAGAGAGGAGAGGAGAAGTAAGGAAGAAAGGAGATTAGCGGAGAGGAGAATTAAGGAAGAGAGGGGAGGAGAGGAGAGCAGAAGAAAGGAAGAGAAGAGAGGAGAAGAGAGGAGAAATAAGGAAGAGATGATAGGAGAAGAGATGAGAGGAGATGAGAGGAGAACTAAGGAAGAGAGTAGAAAAGAAGAGAGGAGAGGGAGAAGAATTAAGGAGGAAAGGATAGGAGAGGAGAAGTAACGAAGAGAGGAGTGGATAAGAGAGGAGAAGTAAGGAGTAGAAGAGATGACAGCAGAAGTAAGGAACAGAAGAGAGGAGAAGAGAGGAGAGGAGAAGAAAGGAAGAGAAGAGAGGAGATGAGTAGTAAGGAAGAGAGGAGCGGAGAAGAGAGGAGTAGTAAGGATTAGAAGAGGAGAGGAGAAGCAAGTAAGGGAAGAGAAGAGAGATGAGGAGAGGAAAAGTAAGGAAAAGACGAGAGGAGAAGAGAGAAGAGGACAGGATGGGAAAACAAGGAAGAGAAGAGTGAAGAGGACAATTAAGGAAGAGAGGAGCAGAGAAGAGAGAAGTAAGGACTAAAAGAGTGGAGAGGAGAAGTAAGTAATAGAAGAGAGCAGAAGTGAAAAGATTAGAGGTGAGGAGAAGTAAGGAAGAGAAGAGAGGAGAGGAGAAGTAAGGAAGAAAGGAGATTAGCGGAGAGGAGAATTAAGGAAGAGAGGGGAGGAGAGGAGAGCAGAAGAAAGGAAGAGAGAAGAGAGGAGAAATAAGGAAGAGATGATAGGAGAAGAGATGAGAGGAGATGAGAGGAGAACTAAGGAAGAGAGTAGAAAAGAAGAGAGGAGAGGGGAGAAGAATTAAGGAGGAAAGGATAGGAGAGGAGAAGTAACGAAGAGAGGAGTGGATAAGAGAGGAGAAGTAAGGAGTAGAAGAGATGACAGCAGAAGTAAGGAACAGAAGAGAGAGGAGAAGAAAGGAAGAGAAGAGAGGAGATGAGTAGTAAGGAAGAGAGGAGCGGAGAAGAGAGGAGTAGTAAGGATTAGAAGAGGAGAGGAGAAGCAAGTAAGGAAGAGAAGAGAGATGAGGAGAGGAAAAGTAAGGAAAAGACGAGAGGAGAAGAGAGAAGAGGACAGGATGGGAAAACAAGGAAGAGAAGAGTGAAGAGGACAATTAAGGAAGAGAGGAGCAGAGAAGAGAGAAGTAAGGACTAAAAGAGTGGAGAGGAGAAGTAAGTAATAGAAGAGAGCAGAAGTGAAAAGATTAGAGGTGAGAAGTAAGGAAGAGAGGAGAGGAGAAGTAAGGAAGAAAGGAGATTAGCGGAGAGGAGAATTAAGGAAGAGAGGGGAGGAGAGCAGAAGAAAGGAAGAGAAGAGAGGAGAAGAGAGGAGAAATAAGGAAGAGATGATAGGAAAAGAGATGAGAGGAGAACTACGGAAGAGAGTAGAAAAGAAGAGAGGAGAGGGGAGAAGAATTAAGGAGGAAAGGATAGGAGAGGAGAAGTAACGAAGAGAGGAGTGGATAAGAGAGGAGAAGTAAGGAGTAGAAGAGATGACAGCAGAAGTAAGGAAGAGAAGAGAGGAGAAGAGAGGAGAAATAAGGAAGAGATGATAGGAGAAGAGATGAGAGGAGATGAGAGGAGAACTAAGGAAGAGAGTAGAAAAGAAGAGAGGAGAGGGGAGAAGAATTAAGGAGGAAAGGATAGGAGAGGAGAAGTAACGAAGAGAGGAGTGGATAAGAGAGGAGAAGTAAGGAGTAGAAGAGATGACAGCAGAAGTAAGGAACAGAAGAGAGGAGAAGAGAGGAGAGGAGAAGAAAGGAAGAGAAGAGAGGAGATGAGTAGTAAGGAAGAGAGGAGCGGAGAAGAGAGGAGTAGTAAGGATTAGAAGAGGAGAGGAGAAGCAAGTAAGGGAAGAGAAGAGAGATGAGGAGAGGAAAAGTAAGGAAAAGACGAGAGGAGAAGAGAGAAGAGGACAGGATGGGAAAACAAGGAAGAGAAGAGTGAAGAGGACAATTAAGGAAGAGAGGAGCAGAGAAGAGAGAAGTAAGGACTAAAAGAGTGGAGAGGAGAAGTAAGTAATAGAAGAGAGCAGAAGTGAAAAGATTAGAGGTGAGGAGAAGTAAGGAAGAGAAGAGAGGAGAGGAGAAGTAAGGAAGAAAGGAGATTAGCGGAGAGGAGAATTAAGGAAGAGAGGGGAGGAGAGGAGAGCAGAAGAAAGGAAGAGAAGAGAGGAGAAGAGAGGAGAAATAAGGAAGAGAAGAGATGAGAGGAGAACTAAGGAAGAGAGTAGAAAAGAAGAGAGGAGAGGGGAGAAGAATTAAGGAGGAAAGGATAGGAGAGGAGAAGTAACGAAGAGAGGAGTGGATAAGAGAGGAGAAGTAAGGAGTAGAAGAGATGACAGCAGAAGTAAGGAACAGAAGAGAGGAGAAGAGAGGAGAGGAGAAGAAAGGAAGAGAGGAGATGAGTAGTAAGGAAGAGAGGAGCGGAGAAGAGAGGAGTAGTAAGGATTAGAAGAGGAGAGGAGAAGCAAGTAAGGAAAGAGAAGAGAGATGAGGAGAGGAAAAGTAAGGAAAAGACGAGAGGAGAAGAGAGAAGAGGACAGGATGGGAAAACAAGGAAGAGAAGAGTGAAGAGGACAATTAAGGAAGAGAGGAGCAGAGAAGAGAGAAGTAAGGACTAAAAGAGTGGAGAGGAGAAGTAAGTAATAGAAGAGAGCAGAAGTGAAAAGATTAGAGGTGAGGAGAAGTAAGGAAGAGAAGAGAGGAGAGGAGAAGTAAGGAAGAAAGGAGATTAGCGGAGAGGAGAATTAAGGAAGAGAGGGGAGGAGAGGAGAGCAGAAGAAAGGAAGAGAGTAGAAAAGAAGAGAGGAGAAATAAGGAAGAGATGATAGGAGAAGAGATGAGAGGAGATGAGAGGAGAACTAAGGAAGAGAGTAGAAAAGAAGAGAGGAGAGGGGAGAAGAATTAAGGAGGAAAGGATAGGAGAGGAGAAGTAACGAAGAGAGGAGTGGATAAGAGAGGAGAAGTAAGGAGTAGAAGAGATGACAGCAGAAGTAAGGAACAGAAGAGAGGAGAAGAGAGGAGAGGAGAAGAAAGGAAGAGAAGAGAGGAGATGAGTAGTAAGGAAGAGAGGAGCGGAGAAGAGAGGAGTAGTAAGGATTAGAAGAGGAGAGGAGAAGCAAGTAAGGGAAGAGAAGAGAGATGAGGAGAGGAAAAGTAAGGAAAAGACGAGAGGAGAAGAGAGAAGAGGACAGGATGGGAAAACAAGGAAGAGAAGAGTGAAGAGGACAATTAAGGAAGAGAGGAGCAGAGAAGAGAGAAGTAAGGACTAAAAGAGTGGAGAAGTAAGTAATAGAAGAGAGCAGAAGTGAAAAGATTAGAGGTGAGGAGAAGTAAGGAAGAGAAGAGAGGAGAGGAGAAGTAAGGAAGAAAGGAGATTAGCGGAGAGGAGAATTAAGGAAGAGAGGGGAGGAGAGGAGAGCAGAAGAAAGAAGAGAAGAGAAGAGAAGAGAAGAGAGGAGAAATAAGGAAGAGATGATAGGAGAAGAGATGAGAGGAGATGAGAGGAGAACTAAGGAAGAGAGTAGAAAAGAAGAGAGGAGAGGGGAGAAGAATTAAGGAGGAAAGGATAGGAGAGGAGAAGTAACGAAGAGAGGAGTGGATAAGAGAGGAGAAGTAAGGAGTAGAAGAGATGACAGCAGAAGTAAGGAACAGAAGAGAGGAGAAGAGAGGAGAGGAGAAGAAAGGAAGAGAAGAGAGGAGATGAGTAGTAAGGAAGAGAGGAGCGGAGAAGAGAGGAGTAGTAAGGATTAGAAGAGGAGAGGAGAAGCAAGTAAGGGAAGAGAAGAGAGATGAGGAGAGGAAAAGTAAGGAAAAGACGAGAGGAGAAGAGAGAAGAGGACAGGATGGGAAAACAAGGAAGAGAAGAGTGAAGAGGACAATTAAGGAAGAGAGGAGCAGAGAAGAGAGAAGTAAGGACTAAAAGAGTGGAGAGGAGAAGTAAGTAATAGAAGAGAGCAGAAGTGAAAAGATTAGAGGTGAGGAGAAGTAAGGAAGAGAAGAGAGGAGAGGAGAAGTAAGGAAGAAAGGAGATTAGCGGAGAGGAGAATTAAGGAAGAGAGGGGAGGAGAGGAGAGCAGAAGAAAGGAAGAGAAGAGAGGAGAAGAGAGGAGAAATAAGGAAGAGATGATAGGAGAAGAGATGAGAGGAGATGAGAGGAGAACTAAGGAAGAGAGTAGAAAAGAAGAGAGGAGAGGGGAGAAGAATTAAGGAGGAAAGGATAGGAGAGGAGAAGTAACGAAGAGAGGAGTGGATAAGAGAGGAGAAGTAAGGAGTAGAAGAGATGACAGCAGAAGTAAGGAACAGAAGAGAGGAGAAGAGAGGAGAGGAGAAGAAAGGAAGAGAGGAGATGAGTAGTAAGGAAGAGAGGAGCGGAGAAGAGAGGAGTAGTAAGGATTAGAAGAGGAGAGGAGAAGCAAGTAAGGGAAGAGAAGAGAGATGAGGAGAGGAAAAGTAAGGAAAAGACGAGAGGAGAAGAGAGAAGAGGACAGGATGGGAAAACAAGGAAGAGAAGAGTGAAGAGGACAATTAAGGAAGAGAGGAGCAGAGAAGAGAGAAGTAAGGACTAAAAGAGTGGAGAGGAGAAGTAAGTAATAGAAGAGAGCAGAAGTGAAAAGATTAGAGGTGAGGAGAAGTAAGGAAGAGAAGAGAGGAGAGGAGAAGTAAGGAAGAAAGGAGATTAGCGGAGAGGAGAATTAAGGAAGAGAGGGGAGGAGAGGAGAGCAGAAGAAAGGAAGAGAAGAGAGGAGAAGAGAGGAGAAATAAGGAAGAGATGATAGGAGAAGAGATGAGAGGAGAGAGGAGAACTAAGGAAGAGAGTAGAAAAGAAGAGAGGAGAGGGGAGAAGAATTAAGGAGGAAAGGATAGGAGAGGAGAAGTAACGAAGAGAGGAGTGGATAAGAGAGGAGAAGTAAGGAGTAGAAGAGATGACAGCAGAAGTAAGGAACAGAAGAGAGGAGAGGAGAAGAAAGGAAGAGAAGAGAGGAGATGAGTAGTAAGGAAGAGAGGAGCGGAGAAGAGAGGAGTAGTAAGGATTAGAAGAGGAGAGGAGAAGCAAGTAAGGGAAGAGAAGAGAGATGAGGAGAGGAAAAGTAAGGAAAAGACGAGAGGAGAAGAGAGAAGAGGACAGGATGGGAAAACAAGGAAGAGAAGAGTGAAGAGGACAATTAAGGAAGAGAGGAGCAGAGAAGAGAGAAGTAAGGACTAAAAGAGTGGAGAGGAGAAGTAAGTAATAGAAGAGAGCAGAAGTGAAAAGATTAGAGGTGAGGAGAAGTAAGGAAGAGAAGAGAGGAGAGGAGAAGTAAGGAAGAAAGGAGATTAGCGGAGAGGAGAATTAAGGAAGAGAGGGGAGGAGAGGAGAGCAGAAGAAAGGAAGAGAAGAGAGGAGAAGAGAGGAGAAATAAGGAAGAGATGATAGGAGAAGAGATGAGAGGAGATGAGAGGAGAACTAAGGAAGAGAGTAGAAAAGAAGAGAGGAGAGGGGAGAAGAATTAAGGAGGAAAGGATAGGAGAGGAGAAGTAACGAAGAGAGGAGTGGATAAGAGAGGAGAAGTAAGGAGTAGAAGAGATGACAGCAGAAGTAAGGAACAGAAGAGAGGAGAAGAGAGGAGAGGAGAAGAAAGGAAGAGAAGAGAGGAGATGAGTAGTAAGGAAGAGAG
The DNA here is from genome assembly GCF_012275295.1 of Melopsittacus undulatus. Lineage (NCBI taxonomy): Eukaryota > Metazoa > Chordata > Aves > Psittaciformes > Psittaculidae > Melopsittacus > Melopsittacus undulatus. Next base: position 70,902 of record NW_022993976.1, on the reverse strand, counting down.
GAGCGGAGAAGAGAGGAGTAGTAAGGATTAGAAGAGGAGAGGAGAAGCAAGTAAGGGAAGAGAAGAGAGATGAGGAGAGGAAAAGTAAGGAAAAGACGAGAGGAGAAGAGAGAAGAGGACAGGATGGGAAAACAAGGAAGAGAAGAGTGAAGAGGACAATTAAGGAAGAGAGGAGCAGAGAAGAGAGAAGTAAGGACTAAAAGAGTGGAGAGGAGAAGTAAGTAATAGAAGAGAGCAGAAGTGAAAAGATTAGAGGTGAGGAGAAGTAAGGAAGAGAGGAGAGGAGAAGTAAGGAAGAAAGGAGATTAGCGGAGAGGAGAATTAAGGAAGAGAGGGGAGGAGAGGAGAGCAGAAGAAAGGAAGAGAAGAGAGGAGAAGAGAGGAGAAATAAGGAAGAGATGATAGGAGAAGAGATGAGAGGAGATGAGAGGAGAACTAAGGAAGAGAGTAGAAAAGAAGAGAGGAGAGGGGAGAAGAATTAAGGAGGAAAGGATAGGAGAGGAGAAGTAACGAAGAGAGGAGTGGATAAGAGAGGAGAAGTAAGGAGTAGAAGAGATGACAGCAGAAGTAAGGAACAGAAGAGAGGAGATGAGTAGTAAGGAAGAGAGGAGCGGAGAAGAGAGGAGTAGTAAGGATTAGAAGAGGAGAGGAGAAGCAAGTAAGGGAAGAGAAGAGAGATGAGGAGAGGAAAAGTAAGGAAAAGACGAGAGGAGAAGAGAGAAGAGGACAGGATGGGAAAACAAGGAAGAGAAGAGTGAAGAGGACAATTAAGGAAGAGAGGAGCAGAGAAGAGAGAAGTAAGGACTAAAAGAGTGGAGAGGAGAAGTAAGTAATAGAAGAGAGCAGAAGTGAAAAGATTAGAGGTGAGGAGAAGTAAGGAAGAGAAGAGAGGAGAGGAGAAGTAAGGAAGAAAGGAGATTAGCGGAGAGGAGAATTAAGGAAGAGAGGGGAGGAGAGGAGAGCAGAAGAAAGGAAGAGAAGAGAGGAGAAGAGAGGAGAAATAAGGAAGAGATGATAGGAGAAGAGATGAGAGGAGATGAGAGGAGAACTGAGGAAGAGAGTAGAAAAGAAGAGAGGAGAGGGGAGAAGAATTAAGGAGGAAAGGATAGGAGAGGAGAAGTAACGAAGAGAGGAGTGGATAAGAGAGGAGAAGTAAGGAGTAGAAGAGATGACAGCAGAAGTAAGGAACAGAAGAGAGGAGAAGAGAGGAGAGGAGAAGAAAGGAAGAGAAGAGAGGAGATGAGTAGTAAGGAAGAGAGGAGCGGAGAAGAGAGGAGTAGTAAGGATTAGAAGAGGAGAGGAGAAGCAAGTAAGGGAAGAGAAGAGAGATGAGGAGAGGAAAAGTAAGGAAAAGACGAGAGGAGAAGAGAGAAGAGGACAGGATGGGAAAACAAGGAAGAGAAGAGTGAAGAGGACAATTAAGGAAGAGAGGAGCAGAGAAGAGAGAAGTAAGGACTAAAAGAGTGGAGAGGAGAAGTAAGTAATAGAAGAGAGCAGAAGTGAAAAGATTAGAGGTGAGGAGAAGTAAGGAAGAGAAGAGAGGAGAGGAGAAGTAAGGAAGAAAGGAGATTAGCGGAGAGGAGAATTAAGGAAGAGAGGGGAGGAGAGGAGAGCAGAAGAAAGGAAGAGAAGAGAGGAGAAGAGAGGAGAAATAAGGAAGAGATGATAGGAGAAGAGATGAGAGGAGATGAGAGGAGAACTAAGGAAGAGAGTAGAAAAGAAGAGAGGAGAGGGGAGAAGAATTAAGGAGGAAAGGATAGGAGAGGAGAAGTAACGAAGAGAGGAGTGGATAAGAGAGGAGAAGTAAGGAGTAGAAGAGATGACAGCAGAAGTAAGGAACAGAAGAGAGGAGAAGAGAGGAGAGGAGAAGAAAGGAAGAGAAGAGAGGAGATGAGTAGTAAGGAAGAGAGGAGCGGAGAAGAGAGGAGTAGTAAGGATTAGAAGAGGAGAGGAGAAGCAAGTAAGGGAAGAGAAGAGAGATGAGGAGAGGAAAAGTAAGGAAAAGACGAGAGGAGAAGAGAGAAGAGGACAGGATGGGAAAACAAGGAAGAGAAGAGTGAAGAGGACAATTAAGGAAGAGAGGAGCAGAGAAGAGAGAAGTAAGGACTAAAAGAGTGGAGAGGAGAAGTAAGTAATAGAAGAGAGCAGAAGTGAAAAGATTAGAGGTGAGGAGAAGTAAGGAAGAAAAGAGAGGAGAGGAGAAGTAAGGAAGAAAGGAGATTAGCGGAGAGGAGAATTAAGGAAGAGAGGGGAGGAGAGGAGAGCAGAAGAAAGGAAGAGAAGAGAGGAGAAGAGAGGAGAAATAAGGAAGAGATGATAGGAGAAGAGATGAGAGGAGATGAGAGGAGAACTAAGGAAGAGAGTAGAAAAGAAGAGAGGAGAGGGGAGAAGAATTAAGGAGGAAAGGATAGGAGAGGAGAAGTAACGAAGAGAGGAGTGGATAAGAGAGGAGAAGTAAGGAGTAGAAGAGATGACAGCAGAAGTAAGGAACAGAAGAGAGAGAAGAGAGGAGAGGAGAAGAAAGGAAGAGAAGAGAGGAGATGAGTAGTAAGGAAGAGAGGAGCGGAGAAGAGAGGAGTAGTAAGGATTAGAAGAGGAGAGGAGAAGCAAGTAAGGGAAGAGAAGAGAGATGAGGAGAGGAAAAGTAAGGAAAAGACGAGAGGAGAAGAGAGAAGAGGACAGGATGGGAAAACAAGGAAGAGAAGAGTGAAGAGGACAATTAAGGAAGAGAGGAGCAGAGAAGAGAGAAGTAAGGACTAAAAGAGTGGAGAGGAGAAGTAAGTAATAGAAGAGAGCAGAAGTGAAAAGATTAGAGGTGAGGAGAAGTAAGGAAGAGAAGAGAGGAGAGGAGAAGTAAGGAAGAAAGGAGATTAGCGGAGAGGAGAATTAAGGAAGAGAGGGGAGGAGAGGAGAGCAGAAGAAAGGAAGAGAAGAGAGGAGAAGAGAGGAGAAATAAGGAAGAGATGATAGGAGAAGAGATGAGAGGAGATGAGAGGAGAACTAAGGAAGAGAGTAGAAAAGAAGAGAGGAGAGGGGAGAAGAATTAAGGAGGAAAGGATAGGAGAGGAGAAGTAACGAAGAGAGGAGTGGATAAGAGAGGAGAAGTAAGGAGTAGAAGAGATGACAGCAGAAGTAAGGAACAGAAGAGAGGAGAAGAGAGGAGAGGAGAAGAAAGGAAGAGAAGAGAGGAGATGAGTAGTAAGGAAGAGAGGAGCGGAGAAGAGAGGAGTAGTAAGGATTAGAAGAGGAGAGGAGAAGCAAGTAAGGGAAGAGAAGAGAGATGAGGAGAGGAAAAGTAAGGAAAAGACGAGAGGAGAAGAGAGAAGAGGACAGGATGGGAAAACAAGGAAGAGAAGAGTGAAGAGGACAATTAAGGAAGAGAGGAGCAGAGAAGAGAGAAGTAAGGACTAAAAGAGTGGAGAGGAGAAGTAAGTAATAGAAGAGAGCAGAAGTGAAAAGATTAGAGGTGAGGAGAAGTAAGGAAGAGAAGAGAGGAGAGGAGAAGTAAGGAAGAAAGGAGATTAGCGGAGAGGAGAATTAAGGAAGAGAGGGGAGGAGAGGAGAGCAGAAGAAAGGAAGAGAAGAGAGGAGAAGAGAGGAGAAATAAGGAAGAGATGATAGGAGAAGAGATGAGAGGAGAAGAGAGGAGAACTAAGGAAGAGAGTAGAAAAGAAGAGAGGAGAGGGGAGAAGAATTAAGGAGGAAAGGATAGGAGAGGAGAAGTAACGAAGAGAGGAGTGGATAAGAGAGGAGAAGTAAGGAGTAGAAGAGATGACAGCAGAAGTAAGGAACAGAAGAGAGGAGAAGAGAGGAGAGGAGAAGAAAGGAAGAGAAGAGAGGAGATGAGTAGTAAGGAAGAGAGGAGCGGAGAAGAGAGGAGTAGTAAGGATTAGAAGAGGAGAGGAGAAGCAAGTAAGGGAAGAGAAGAGAGATGAGGAGAGGAAAAGTAAGGAAAAGACGAGAGGAGAAGAGAGAAGAGGACAGGATGGGAAAACAAGGAAGAGAAGAGTGAAGAGGACAATTAAGGAAGAGAGGAGCAGAGAAGAGAGAAGTAAGGACTAAAAGAGTGGAGAGGAGAAGTAAGTAATAGAAGAGAGCAGAAGTGAAAAGATTAGAGGTGAGGAGAAGTAAGGAAGAGAAGAGAGGAGAGGAGAAGTAAGGAAGAAAGGAGATTAGCGGAGAGGAGAATTAAGGAAGAGAGGGGAGGAGAGGAGAGCAGAAGAAAGGAAGAGAAGAGAGGAGAAGAGAGGAGAAATAAGGAAGAGATGATAGGAGAAGAGATGAGAGGAGATGAGAGGAGAACTAAGGAAGAGAGTAGAAAAGAAGAGAGGAGAGGGGAGAAGAATTAAGGAGGAAAGGATAGGAGAGGAGAAGTAACGAAGAGAGGAGTGGATAAGAGAGGAGAAGTAAGGAGTAGAAGAGATGACAGCAGAAGTAAGGAACAGAAGAGAGGAGAAGAGAGGAGAGGAGAAGAAAGGAAGAGAAGAGAGGAGATGAGTAGTAAGGAAGAGAGGAGCGGAGAAGAGAGGAGTAGTAAGGATTAGAAGAGGAGAGGAGAAGCAAGTAAGGGAAGAGAAGAGAGATGAGGAGAGGAAAAGTAAGGAAAAGACGAGAGGAGAAGAGAGAAGAGGACAGGATGGGAAAACAAGGAAGAGAAGAGTGAAGAGGACAATTAAGGAAGAGAGGAGCAGAGAAGAGAGAAGTAAGGACTAAAAGAGTGGAGAGGAGAAGTAATAGAAGAGAGCAGAAGTGAAAAGATTAGAGGTGAGGAGAAGTAAGGAAGAGAAGAGAGGAGAAGTAAGGAAGAAAGGAGATTAGCGGAGAGGAGAATTAAGGAAGAGAGGGGAGGAGAGGAGAGCAGAAGAAAGGAAGAGAAGAGAGGAGAAGAAAGGAAGAGAAGAGAGGAGATGAGTAGTAAGGAAGAGAGGAGAGGAGAAGAGAGGAGTAGTAAGGATTAGAAGAGGAGAGGAGAAGCAAGTAAGGGAAGAGAAGAGAGATGAGGAGAAGAAAAGTAAGGAAAAGACGAGAGGAGAAGAGAGAAGAGGACAGGACGGGAAAACAAGGAAGAGAAGAGTGAAGAGGACAATTAAGGAAGAGAGGAGCAGAGAAGAGAGAAGTAAGGACTAAAAGAGTGGAGAGGAGAAGTAAGTAATAGAAGAGAGCAGAAGTGAAAAGATTAGAGGTGAGGAGAAGTAAGGAAGAGAAGAGAAGAGAGGAGAAGTAAGGAAGAAAGGAGATTAGCGGAGAGGAGAATTAAGGAAGAGAGGGGAGGAGAGGAGAGCAGAAGAAAGGAAGAGAGGAGAAGAGAGGAGAAATAAGGAAGAGATGATAGGAGAAGAGATGAGAGGAGAACTAAGGAAGAGAGTAGAAAAGAAGAGAGGAGAGGAGAGAAGAATTAAGGAGGAAAGGATAGGAGAGGAGAAGTAACGAAGAGAGGAGTGGATAAGAGAGGAGAAGTAAGGAGTAGAAGAGATGACAGCAGAAGTAAGGAACAGAAGAGAGGAGAAGAGAGGAGAGGAGATGAGTAATATAGAAGAGAGGAGAGGAGAAGAAAGGAAGAGAAGAGAGGAGATGAGTAGTAAGGAAGAGAGGAGCGGAGAAGAGAGGAGTAGTAAGGATTAGAAGAGGAGAGGAGAAGCAAGTAAGGGAAGAGAAGAGAGATGAGGAGAGGAAAAGTAAGGAAAAGACGAGAGGAGAAGAGAGAAGAGGACAGGATGGGAAAACAAGGAAGAGAAGAGTGAAGAGGACAATTAAGGAAGAGAGGAGCAGAGAAGAGAGAAGTAAGGACTAAAAGAGTGGAGAGGAGAAGTAAGTAATAGAAGAGAGCAGAAGTGAAAAGATTAGAGGTGAGGAGAAGTAAGGAAGAGAAGAGAGGAGAGGAGAAGTAAGGAAGAAAGGAGATTAGCGGAGAGGAGAATTAAGGAAGAGAGGGGAGGAGAGGAGAGCAGAAGAAAGGAAGAGAGGAGAAGAGAGGAGAAATAAGGAAGATGATAGGAGAAGAGATGAGAGGAGATGAGAGGAGAACTAAGGAAGAGAGTAGAAAAGAAGAGAGGAGAGGAGAGAAGAATTAAGGAGGAAAGGATAGGAGAGGAGAAGTAACGAAGAGAGGAGTGGATAAGAGAGGAGAAGTAAGGAGTAGAAGAGATGACAGCAGAAGTAAGGAACAGAAGAGAGGAGAAGAGAGGAGAGGAGAAGAAAGGAAGAGAAGAGAGGAGATGAGTAGTAAGGAAGAGAGGAGCGGAGAAGAGAGGAGTAGTGAGGATTAGAAGAGGAGAGGAGAAGCAAGTAAGGGAAGAGAAGAGAGATGAGGAGATGAAAAGTAAGGAAAAGACGAGAGGAGAAGAGAGAAGAGGACAGAATGAGAAAACAAGGAAGAGAAGAGTGAAGAGGACAATTAAGGAAGAGAGGAGCAGAGAAGAGAGAAGTAAGGACTAAAAGAGTGGAGAGGAGAAGTAAGTAATAGAAGAGAGCAGAAGTGAAAAGATTAGAGGTGAGGAGAAGTAAGGAAGAGAAGAGAGGAGAGGAGAAGTAAGGAAGAAAGGAGATTAGCGGAGAGGAGAATTAAGGAAGAGAGGGGAGGAGAGGAGAGCAGAAGAAAGGAAGAGAAGAGAGGAGAAGAGAGGAGAAATAAGGAAGAGATGATAGGAGAAGAGATGAGAGGAGATGAGAGGAGAACTAAGGAAGAGAGTAGAAAAGAAGAGAGGAGAGGGGAGAAGAATTAAGGAGGAAAGGATAGGAGAGGAGAAGTAACGAAGAGAGGAGTGGATAAGAGAGGAGAAGTAAGGAGTAGAAGAGATGACAGCAGAAGTAAGGAACAGAAGAGAGGAGAAGAGAGGAGAGGAGAAGAAAGGAAGAGAAGAGAGGAGATGAGTAGTAAGGAAGAGAGGAGCGGAGAAGAGAGGAGTAGTAAGGATTAGAAGAGGAGAGGAGAAGCAAGTAAGGGAAGAGAAGAGAGATGAGGAGAGGAAAAGTAAGGAAAAGACGAGAGGAGAAGAGAGAAGAGGACAGGATGGGAAAACAAGGAAGAGAAGAGTGAAGAGGACAATTAAGGAAGAGAGGAGCAGAGAAGAGAGAAGTAAGGACTAAAAGAGTGGAGAGGAGAAGTAAGTAATAGAAGAGAGCAGAAGTGAAAAGATTAGAGGTGAGGAGAAGTAAGGAAGAGAAGAGAGGAGAGGAGAAGTAAGGAAGAAAGGAGATTAGCGGAGAGGAGAATTAAGGAAGAGAGGGGAGGAGAGGAGAGCAGAAGAAAGGAAGAGAAGAGAGGAGAAGAGAGGAGAAATAAGGAAGAGATGATAGGAGAAGAGATGAGAGGAGATGAGAGGAGAACTAAGGAAGAGAGTAGAAAAGAAGAGAGGAGAGGGGAGAAGAATTAAGGAGGAAAGGATAGGAGAGGAGAAGTAACGAAGAGAGGAGTGGATAAGAGAGGAGAAGTAAGGAGTAGAAGAGATGACAGCAGAAGTAAGGAACAGAAGAGAGGAGAAGAGAGGAGAAGAAAGGAAGAGAAGAGAGGAGATGAGTAGTAAGGAAGAGAGGAGCGGAGAAGAGAGGAGTAGTAAGGATTAGAAGAGGAGAGGAGAAGCAAGTAAGGGAAGAGAAGAGAGATGAGGAGAGGAAAAGTAAGGAAAAGACGAGAGGAGAAGAGAGAAGAGGACAGGATGGGAAAACAAGGAAGAGAAGAGTGAAGAGGACAATTAAGGAAGAGAGGAGCAGAGAAGAGAGAAGTAAGGACTAAAAGAGTGGAGAGGAGAAGTAAGTAATAGAAGAGAGCAGAAGTGAAAAGATTAGAGGTGAGGAGAAGTAAGGAAGAGAAGAGAGGAGAAGTAAGGAAGAAAGGAGATTAGCGGAGAGGAGAATTAAGGAAGAGAGGGGAGGAGAGGAGAGCAGAAGAAAGGAAGAGAAGAGAGGAGAAGAGAGGAGAAATAAGGAAGAGATGATAGGAGAAGAGATGAGAGGAGATGAGAGGAGAACTAAGGAAGAGAGTAGAAAAGAAGAGAGGAGAGGGGAGAAGAATTAAGGAGGAAAGGATAGGAGAGGAGAAGTAACGAAGAGAGGAGTGGATAAGAGAGGAGAAGTAAGGAGTAGAAGAGATGACAGCAGAAGTAAGGAACAGAAGAGAGGAGAAGAGAGGAGAGGAGAAGAAAGGAAGAGAAGAGAGGAGAAGAAAGGAAGAGAAGAGAGGAGATGAGTAGTAAGGAAGAGAGGAGCGGAGAAGAGAGGAGTAGTAAGGATTAGAAGAGGAGAGGAGAAGCAAGTAAGGGAAGAGAAGAGATGAGGAGAGGAAAAGTAAGGAAAAGACGAGAGGAGAAGAGAGAAGAGGACAGGATGGGAAAACAAGGAAGAGAAGAGTGAAGAGGACAATTAAGGAAGAGAGGAGCAGAGAAGAGAGAAGTAAGGACTAAAAGAGTGGAGAGGAGAAGTAAGTAATAGAAGAGAGCAGAAGTGAAAAGATTAGAGGTGAGGAGAAGTAAGGAAGAGAAGAGAGGAGAGGAGAAGTAAGGAAGAAAGGAGATTAGCGGAGAGGAGAATTAAGGAAGAGAGGGGAGGAGAGGAGAGCAGAAGAAAGGAAGAGAGCATAAGAGAGGAGAAATAAGGAAGAGATAGGAGAAGAGATGAGAGGAGATGAGAGGAGAAGTAAGGAAGAGAGTAGAAAAGAAGAGAGGAGAGAAGAAATAAGGAGGAAAGGATAGGAGAGGAGAAGTAACGAAGAGAGGAGTGGATAAGAGAGGAGAAGTAAGGAGTAGAAGAGATGACAGCAGAAGTAAGGAACAGAAGAGAGGAGAAGAGAGGAGAGGAGAAGAAAGGAAGAGAAGAGAGGAGATGAGTAGTAAGGAAGAGAGGAGGAGAAGAGAGGAGTAGTAAGGAGTAGAAGAGATGACAGCAGAAGTAAGGAACAGAAGAGAGGAGAAGAGAGGAGAGGAGAAGAAAGGAAGAGAAGAGAGGAGATGAGTAGTAAGGAAGAGAGGAGCGGAGAAGAGAGGAGTAGTAAGGATTAGAAGAGGAGAGGAGAAGCAAGTAAGGGAAGAGAAGAGAGATGAGGAGAGGAAAAGTAAGGAAAAGACGAGAGGAGAAGAGAGAAGAGGACAGGATGGGAAAACAAGGAAGAGAAGAGTGAAGAGGACAATTAAGGAAGAGAGGAGCAGAGAAGAGAGAAGTAAGGACTAAAAGAGTGGAGAGGAGAAGTAAGTAATAGAAGAGAGCAGAAGTGAAAAGATTAGAGGTGAGGAGAAGTAAGGAAGAGAAGAGAGGAGAGGAGAAGTAAGGAAGAAAGGAGATTAGCGGAGAGGAGAATTAAGGAAGAGAGGGGAGGAGAGGAGAGCAGAAGAAAGGAAGAGAAGAGAGGAGAAGAGAGGAGAAATAAGGAAGAGATGATAGGAGAAGAGATGAGAGGAGATGAGAGGAGAACTAAGGAAGAGAGTAGAAAAGAAGAGAGGAGAGGGGAGAAGAATTAAGGAGGAAAGGATAGGAGAGGAGAAGTAACGAAGAGAGGAGTGGATAAGAGAGGAGAAGTAAGGAGTAGAAGAGATGACAGCAGAAGTAAGGAACAGAAGAGAGGAGAAGAGAGGAGAGGAGAAGAAAGGAAGAGAAGAGAGGAGATGAGTAGTAAGGAAGAGAGGAGCGGAGAAGAGAGGAGTAGTAAGGATTAGAAGAGGAGAGGAGAAGCAAGTAAGGGAAGAGAAGAGAGATGAGGAGAGGAAAAGTAAGGAAAAGACGAGAGGAGAAGAGAGAAGAGGACAGGATGGGAAAACAAGGAAGAGAAGAGTGAAGAGGACAATTAAGGAAGAGAGGAGCAGAGAAGAGAGAAGTAAGGACTAAAAGAGTGGAGAGGAGAAGTAAGTAATAGAAGAGAGCAGAAGTAAGGAAGAGAAGAGAGGAGAGGAGAAGTAAGGAAGAAAGGAGATTAGCGGAGAGGAGAATTAAGGAAGAGAGGGGAGGAGAGGAGAGCAGAAGAAAGGAAGAGAAGAGAGGAGAAATAAGGAAGAGATGATAGGAGAAGAGATGAGAGGAGATGAGAGGAGAACTAAGGAAGAGAGTAGAAAAGAAGAGAGGAGAGGGGAGAAGAATTAAGGAGGAAAGGATAGGAGAGGAGAAGTAACGAAGAGAGGAGTGGATAAGAGAGGAGAAGTAAGGAGTAGAAGAGATGACAGCAGAAGTAAGGAACAGAAGAGAGGAGAAGAGAGGAGAGGAGAAGAAAGGAAGAGAAGAGAGGAGATGAGTAGTAAGGAAGAGAGGAGCGGAGAAGAGAGGAGTAGTAAGGATTAGAAGAGGAGAGGAGAAGCAAGTAAGGGAAGAGAGATGAGGAGAGGAAAAGTAAGGAAAAGACGAGAGGAGAAGAGAGAAGAGGACAGGATGGGAAAACAAGGAAGAGAAGAGTGAAGAGGACAATTAAGGAAGAGAGGAGCAGAGAAGAGAGAAGTAAGGACTAAAAGAGTGGAGAGGAGAAGTAAGTAATAGAAGAGAGCAGAAGTGAAAAGATTAGAGGTGAGGAGAAGTAAGGAAGAGAAGAGAGGAGAGGAGAAGTAAGGAAGAAAGGAGATTAGCGGAGAGGAGAATTAAGGAAGAGAGGGGAGGAGAGGAGAGCAGAAGAAAGGAAGAGAAGAGAGGAGAAGAGAGGAGAAATAAGGAAGAAAGGAGATAGAGGAGAGGAGAATTAAGGAAGAGAGGGGAGGAGAGGAGAGCAGAAGAAAGGAAGAGAAGAGAGGAGAAGAGAGGAGAAATAAGGAAGAGATGATAGGAGAAGAGATGAGAGGAGAAGTAAGGAAGAGAGTAGAAAAGAAGAGAGGAGAGGGCAGAAGAATTAAAGAGGAAAGGATAGGAGAGGAGAAGCACGAAGAGAGAAGTGGATAAGAGAGGAGAAGTAAGGAGTAGAAGAGATGAGAGCAGAAGTAAGGAAGAGAAGAGAGGAGAAGAGAGGAGAGGAGAAGAAAGGAAGAGAAGAGAGGAGATGAGTAGTAAGGAGGAGAGGAGCGGAGAAGAGAGGAGAAGTAAGGATTAGAAGAGGAGAGGAGAAGCAAGTAAGGGAAGAGAAGAGAGATGAGGAGAGGAAAAGCAAGGAAAAGAAAGAGGAGAAGAGAGAAGAGGACAGGATGGGAAAACAAGGAAGAGAAGAGAGGAGATGAGTAGTAAGGAAGAGAGGAGCAGAGAAGAGAGAAGTAAGGACTAAAAGAGAGGAGAAGTAAGTAATAGAAGAGAGAAGAAGTGAAAAGATTAGAGGTGAGGAGAAGTAAGGAAGAGAAGAGAGGAGAGGAGAAGTAAGGAAGAAAGGAGATTAGAGGAGAGGAGAGTAAGGAAGAGAGTGAGGAGAGGAGAGCAGAAGAAAGGAAGAGAGAAGAGAGGAGAAAGTAAGGAAGAGACGAGAGGAGAAGAGAGAGAGGAGATGAGAGGAGAAAACAAGGAAGAGAGTAGAAAAGAAGAGAGGAGAGAGAAGAAAGAAAGTAAGGAGTAAAGATAGGAGAAGAGAAGTAACGAAGAGAGGAGTGGATAAGAGAGGAGAAGTAAGGAGTAGAAGAGAGGAGAGGAGAAGTAAGGAAGAGAAGAGAGAAGAGAGGAGAGAAGAAAGGAAGAGAAGAGAGGAGAAGAGAGGAGAAATAAGGAAGAGATGATAGGAGAAGAGATGAGAGGAGATGAGAGGAGAACTAAGGAAGAGAGTAGAAAAGAAGAGAGGAGAGGGGAGAAGAATTAAGGAGGAAAGGATAGGAGAGGAGAAGTAACGAAGAGAGGAGTGGATAAGAGAGGAGAAGTAAGGAGTAGAAGAGATGACAGCAGAAGTAAGGAACAGAAGAGAGGAGAGGAGAAGAAAGGAAGAGAGGAGATGAGTAGTAAGGAAGAGAGGAGCGGAGAAGAGAGGAGTAGTAAGGATTAGAAGAGGAGAGGAGAAGCAAGTAAGGGAAGAGAAGAGAGATGAGGAGAGGAAAAGTAAGGAAAAGACGAGAGGAGAAGAGAGAAGAGGACAGGATGGGAAAACAAGGAAGAGAAGAGTGAAGAGGACAATTAAGGAAGAGAGGAGCAGAGAAGAGAGAAGTAAGGACTAAAAGAGTGGAGAGGAGAAGTAAGTAATAGAAGAGAGCAGAAGTGAAAAGATTAGAGGTGAGGAGAAGTAAGGAAGAGAAGAGAGGAGAGGAGAAGTAAGGAAGAAAGGAGATTAGCGGAGAGGAGAATTAAGGAAGAGAGGGGAGGAGAGGAGAGCAGAAGAAAGGAAGAGAAGAGAGGAGAAGAGAGGAGAAATAAGGAAGAGATGATAGGAGAAGAGATGAGAGGAGATGAGAGGAGAACTAAGGAAGAGAGTAGAAAAGAAGAGAGGAGAGGGGAGAAGAATTAAGGAGGAAAGGATAGGAGAGGAGAAGTAACGAAGAGAGGAGTGGATAAGAGAGGAGAAGTAAGGAGTAGAAGAGATGACAGCAGAAGTAAGGAACAGAAGAGAGGAGAAGAGAGGAGAGGAGAAGAAAGGAAGAGAAGAGAGGAGATGAGTAGTAAGGAAGAGAGGAGCGGAGAAGAGAGGAGTAGTAAGGATTAGAAGAGGAGAGGAGAAGCAAGTAAGGGAAGAGAAGAGAGATGAGGAGAGGAAAAGTAAGGAAAAGACGAGAGGAGAAGAGAGAAGAGGACAGGATGGGAAAACAAGGAAGAGAAGAGTGAAGAGGACAATTAAGGAAGAGAGGAGCAGAGAAGAGAGAAGTAAGGACTAAAAGAGTGGAGAGGAGAAGTAAGTAATAGAAGAGAGCAGAAGTGAAAAGATTAGAGGTGAGGAGAAGTAAGGAAGAGAAGAGAGGAGAGGAGAAGTAAGGAAGAAAGGAGATTAGCGGAGAGGAGAATTAAGGAAGAGAGGGGAGGAGAGGAGAGCAGAAGAAAGGAAGAGAAGAGAGGAGAAGAGAGGAGAAATAAGGAAGAGATGATAGGAGAAGAGATGAGAGGAGATGAGAGGAGAACTAAGGAAGAGAGTAGAAAAGAAGAGAGGAGAGGGGAGAAGAATTAAGGAGGAAAGGATAGGAGAGGAGAAGTAACGAAGAGAGGAGTGGATAAGAGAGGAGAAGTAAGGAGTAGAAGAGATGACAGCAGAAGTAAGGAACAGAAGAGAGGAGAAGAGAGGAGAGGAGAAGAAAGGAAGAGAAGAGAGGAGATGAGTAGTAAGGAAGAGAGGAGCGGAGAAGAGAGGAGTAGTAAGGATTAGAAGAGGAGAGGAGAAGCAAGTAAGGGAAGAGAAGAGAGATGAGGAGAGGAAAAGTAAGGAAAAGACGAGAGGAGAAGAGAGAAGAGGACAGGATGGGAAAACAAGGAAGAGAAGAGTGAAGAGGACAATTAAGGAAGAGAGGAGCAGAGAAGAGAGAAGTAAGGACTAAAAGAGTGGAGAGGAGAAGTAAGTAATAGAAGAGAGCAGAAGTGAAAAGATTAGAGGTGAGGAGAAGTAAGGAAGAGAAGAGAGGAGAGGAGAAGTAAGGAAGAAAGGAGATTAGCGGAGAGGAGAATTAAGGAAGAGAGGGGAAGAGAGGAGAGCAGAAGAAAGGAAGAGAAGAGAGGAGAAGAGAGGAGAAATAAGGAAGAGATGATAGGAGAAGAGATGAGAGGAGATGAGAGGAGAACTAAGGAAGAGAGTAGAAAAGAAGAGAGGAGAGGGGAGAAGAATTAAGGAGGAAAGGATAGGAGAGGAGAAGTAACGAAGAGAGGAGTGGATAAGAGAGGAGAAGTAAGGAGTAGAAGAGATGACAGCAGAAGTAAGGAACAGAAGAGAGGAGAAGAGAGGAGAGGAGAAGAAAGGAAGAGAGGAGATGAGTAGTAAGGAAGAGAGGAGCGGAGAAGAGAGGAGTAGTAAGGATTAGAAGAGGAGAGGAGAAGCAAGTAAGGGAAGAGAAGAGAGATGAGGAGAGGAAAAGTAAGGAAAAGACGAGAGGAGAAGAGAGAAGAGGACAGGATGGGAAAACAAGGAAGAGAAGAGTGAAGAGGACAATTAAGGAAGAGAGGAGCAGAGAAGAGAGAAGTAAGGACTAAAAGAGTGGAGAGGAGAACTAAGTAATAGAAGAGAGCAGAAGTGAAAAGATTAGAGGTGAGGAGAAGTAAGGAAGAGAAGAGAGGAGAGGAGAAGTAAGGAAGAAAGGAGATTAGCGGAGAGGAGAATTAAGGAAGAGAGGGGAGGAGAGGAGAGCAGAAGAAAGGAAGAGAAGAGAGGAGAAGAGAGGAGAAATAAGGAAGAGATGATAGGAGAAGAGATGAGAGGAGATGAGAGGAGAACTAAGGAAGAGAGTAGAAAAGAAGAGAGGAGAGGGAGAAGAATTAAGGAGGAAAGGATAGGAGAGGAGAAGTAACGAAGAGAGGAGTGGATAAGAGAGGAGAAGTAAGGAGTAGAAGAGATGACAGCAGAAGTAAGGAACAGAAGAGAGGAGAAGAGAGGAGAGGAGAAGAAAGGAAGAGAAGAGAGGAGATGAGTAGTAAGGAAGAGAGGAGCGGAGAAGAGAGGAGTAGTAAGGATTAGAAGAGGAGAGGAGAAGCAAGTAAGGGAAGAGAAGAGAGATGAGGAGAGGAAAAGTAAGGAAAAGACGAGAGGAGAAGAGAGAAGAGGACAGGATGGGAAAACAAGGAAGAGAAGAGTGAAGAGGACAATTAAGGAAGAGAGGAGCAGAGAAGAGAGAAGTAAGGACTAAAAGAGTGGAGAGGAGAAGTAAGTAATAGAAGAGAGCAGAAGTGAAAAGATTAGAGGTGAGGAGAAGTAAGGAAGAGAAGAGAGGAGAGGAGAAGTAAGGAAGAAAGGAGATTAGCGGAGAGGAGAATTAAGGAAGAGAGGGGAGGAGAGGAGAGCAGAAGAAAGGAAGAGAAGAGAGAAGAGAGGAGAAATAAGGAGAGATGATAGGAGAAGAGATGAGAGGAGATGAGAGGAGAACTAAGGAAGAGAGTAGAAAAGAAGAGAGGAGAAGGGAGAAGAATTAAGGAGGAAAGGATAGGAGAGGAGAAGTAACGAAGAGAGGAGTGGATAAGAGAGGAGAAGTAAGGAGTAGAAGAGATGACAGCAGAAGTAAGGAACAGAAGAGAGGAGAAGAGAGGAGAGGAGAAGAAAGGAAGAGAAGAGAGGAGATGAGTAGTAAGGAAGAGAGGAGCGGAGAAGAGAGGAGTAGTAAGGATTAGAAGAGGATAGGAGAAGCAAGTAAGGGAAGAGAAGAGAGATGAGGAGAGGAAAAGTAAGGAAAAGACGAGAGGAGAAGAGAGAAGAGGACAGGATGGGAAAACAAGGAAGAGAAGAGTGAAGAGGACAATTAAGGAAGAGAGGAGCAGAGAAGAGAGAAGTAAGGACTAAAAGAGTGGAGAGGAGAAGTAAGTAATAGAAGAGAGCAGAAGTGAAAAGATTAGAGGTGAGGAGAAGTAAGGAAGAGAAGAGAGGAGAGGAGAAGTAAGGAAGAAAGGAGATTAGCGGAGAGGAGAATTAAGGAAGAGAGGGGAGGAGAGGAGAGCAGAAGAAAGGAAGAGAAGAGAGAAGAGAGGAGAAATAAGGAGAGATGATAGGAGAAGAGATGAGAGGAGATGAGAGGAGAACTAAGGAAGAGAGTAGAAAAGAAGAGAGGAGAGGGGAGAAGAATTAAGGAGGAAAGGATAGGAGAGGAGAAGTAACGAAGAGAGGAGTGGATAAGAGAGGAGAAGTAAGGAGTAGAAGAGATGACAGCAGAAGTAAGGAACAGAAGAGAGGAGAAGAGAGGAGAGGAGAAGAAAGGAAGAGAAGAGAGGAGATGAGTAGTAAGGAAGAGAGGAGCGGAGAAGAGAGGAGTCGTAAGGATTAGAAGAGGAGAGGAGAAGCAAGTAAGGGAAGAGAAGAGAGATGAGGAGAGGAAAAGTAAGGAAAAGACGAGAGGAGAAGAGAGAAGAGGACAGGATGGGAAAACAAGGAAGAGAAGAGTGAAGAGGACAATTAAGGAAGAGAGGAGCAGAGAAGAGAGAAGTAAGGACTAAAAGAGTGGAGAGGAGATGTAAGTAATAGAAGAGAGCAGAAGTGAAAAGATTAGAGGTGAGGAGAAGTAAGGAAGAGAAGAGAGGAGAGGAGAAGTAAGGAAGAAAGGAGATTAGCGGAGAGGAGAATTAAGGAAGAGAGGGGAGGAGAGGAGAGCAGAAGAAAGGAAGAGAAGAGAGGAGAAGAGAGGAGAAATAAGGAAGAGATGATAGGAGAAGAGATGAGAGGAGATGAGAGGAGAACTAAGGAAGAGAGTAGAAAAGAAGAGAGGAGAGGGGAGAAGAATTAAGGAGGAAAGGATAGGAGAGGAGAAGTAACGAAGAGAGGAGTGGATAAGAGAGGAGAAGTAAGGAGTAGAAGAGATGACAGCAGAAGTAAGGAACAGAAGAGAGGAGAAGAGAGGAGAGGAGAAGAAAGGAAGAGAAGAGAGGAGATGAGTAGTAAGGAAGAGAGGAGCGGAGAAGAGAGGAGTAGTAAGGATTAGAAGAGGAGAGGAGAAGCAAGTAAGGGAAGAGAAGAGAGATGAGGAGAGGAAAAGTAAGGAAAAGACGAGAGGAGAAGAGAGAAGAGGACAGGATGGGAAAACAAGGAAGAGAAGAGTGAAGAGGACAATTAAGGAAGAGAGGAGCAGAGAAGAGAGAAGTAAGGACTAAAAGAGTGGAGAGGAGAAGTAAGTAATAGAAGAGAGCAGAAGTGAAAAGATTAGAGGTGAGGAGAAGTAAGGAAGAGAAGAGAGGAGAGGAGAAGTAAGGAAGAAAGGAGATTAGCGGAGAGGAGAATTAAGGAAGAGAGGGGAGGAGAGGAGAGCAGAAGAAAGGAAGAGAAGAGAAGAGAGGAGAAATAAGGAAGAGATGATAGGAGAAGAGATGAGAGGAGATGAGAGGAGAACTAAGGAAGAGAGTAGAAAAGAAGAGAGGAGAGGGGAGAAGAATTAAGGAGGAAAGGATAGGAGAGGAGAAGTAACGAAGAGAGGAGTGGATAAGAGAGGAGAAGTAAGGAGTAGAAGAGATGACAGCAGAAGTAAGGAACAGAAGAGAGGAGAAGAGAGGAGAGAAGTAAGGACTAAAAGAGTGGAGAGGAGAAGTAAGTAATAGAAGAGAGCAGAGAGAGAGTAGTAAGGAAGAAGGAGCGGAGAAGAGAGGAGAGAGAAGAGAGGAGTAGGAGAGAGAAGAGGAGAAGCAAGTAAGGGAAGAGAAGAGAGATGAGGAGAGGAAAAGTAAGGAAAAGACGAGAGGAGAAGAGAGAAGAGGACAGGATGGGAAAACAAGGAAGAGAAGAGTGAAGAGGACAATTAAGGAAGAGAGGAGCAGAGAAGAGAGAAGTAAGGACTAAAAGAGTGGAGAGGAGAAGTAAGTAATAGAAGAGAGCAGAAGTGAAAAGATTAGAGGTGAGGAGAAGTAAGGAAGAGAAGAGAGGAGAGGAGAAGTAAGGAAGAAAGGAGATTAGCGGAGAGGAGAATTAAGGAAGAGAGGGGAGGAGAGGAGAGCAGAAGAAAGGAAGAGAAGAGAGGAGAAGAGAGGAGAAATAAGGAAGAGATGATAGGAGAAGAGATGAGAGGAGATGAGAGGAGAACTAAGGAAGAGAGTAGAAAAGAAGAGAGGAGAGGGGAGAAGAATTAAGGAGGAAAGGATAGGAGAGGAGAAGTAACGAAGAGAGGAGTGGATAAGAGAGGAGAAGTAAGGAGTAGAAGAGATGACAGCAGAAGTAAGGAACAGAAGAGAGGAGAGGAGAAGAAAAAGAGTAGAGAGGAGATGAGTAGTAAGGAAGAGAGGAGCGGAGAAGAGAGGAGTAGTAAGGATTAGAAGAGGAGAGGAGAAGCAAGTAAGGGAAGAGAAGAGAGATGAGGAGAGGAAAAGTAAGGAAAAGACGAGAGGAGAAGAGAGAAGAGGACAGGATGGGAAAACAAGGAAGAGAAGAGTGAAGAGGACAATTAAGGAAGAGAGGAGCAGAGAAGAGAGAAGTAAGGACTAAAAGAGTGGAGAGGAGAAGTAAGTAATAGAAGAGAGCAGAAGTGAAAAGATTAGAGGTGAGGAGAAGTAAGGAAGAGAAGAGAGGAGAGGAGAAGTAAGGAAGAAAGGAGATTAGCGGAGAGGAGAATTAAGGAAGAGAGGGGAGGAGAGGAGAGCAGAAGAAAGGAAGAGAAGAGAGGAGAAGAGAGGAGAAATAAGGAAGAGATGATAGGAGAAGAGATGAGAGGAGATGAGAGGAGAACTAAGGAAGAGAGTAGAAAAGAAGAGAGGAGAGGGGAGAAGAATTAAGGAGGAAAGGATAGGAGACGAGAAGCAACGAAGAGATGAGTGGATAAGAAAGGAGAAGTAAGGAGTAGAAGAGATGACAGCAGAAGTAAGGAACAGAAGAGAGGAGAGGAGAAGAAAGGAAGAGAGGAGATGAGTAGTAAGGAAGAGAGGAGCGGAGAAGAGAGGAGTAGTAAGGATTAGAAGAGGAGAGGAGAAGCAAGTAAGGGAAGAGAAGAGAGATGAGGAGAGGAAAAGTAAGGAAAAGACGAGAGGAGAAGAGAGAAGAGGACAGGATGGGAAAACAAGGAAGAGAAGAGTGAAGAGGACAATTAAGGAAGAGAGGAGCAGAGAAGAGAGAAGTAAGGACTAAAAGAGTGGAGAGGAGAAGTAAGTAATAGAAGAGAGCAGAAGTGAAAAGATTAGAGGTGAGGAGAAGTAAGGAAGAGAAGAGAGGAGAGGAGAAATAAGGAAGAAAGGAGATTAGCGGAGATGAGAATTAAGGAAGAGAGGGGAGGAGAGGAGAGCAGAAGAAAGGAAGAGAAGAGAGGAGAAGAGAGGAGAAATAAGGAAGAGATGATAGGAGAAGAGATGAGAGGAGATGAGAGGAGAACTAAGGAAGAGAGTAGAAAAGAAGAGAGGAGAGGGGAGAAGAATTAAGGAGGAAAGGATAGGAGAGGAGAAGTAACGAAGAGAGGAGTGGATAAGAGAGGAGAAGTAAGGAGTAGAAGAGATGACAGCAGAAGTAAGGAACAGAAGAGAGGAGAAGAGAGGAGAGGAGAAGAAAGGAAGAGAAGAGAGGAGATGAGTAGTAAGGAAGAGAGGAGCGGAGAAGAGAGGAGTAGTAAGGATTAGAAGAGGAGAGGAGAAGCAAGTAAGGGAAGAGAAGAGAGATGAGGAGAGGAAAAGTAAGGAAAAGACGAGAGGAGAAGAGAGAAGAGGACAGGATGGGAAAACAAGGAAGAGAAGAGTGAAGAGGACAATTAAGGAAGAGAGGAGCAGAGAAGAGAGAAGTAAGGACTAAAAGAGTGGAGAGGAGAAGTAAGTAATAGAAGAGAGCAGAAGTGAAAAGATTAGAGGTGAGGAGAAGTAAGGAAGAGAAGAGAGGAGAGGAGAAGTAAGGAAGAAAGGAGATTAGCGGAGAGGAGAATTAAGGAAGAGAGGGGAGGAGAGGAGAGCAGAAGAAAGGAAGAGAAGAGAAGAGAGGAGAAATAAGGAAGAGATGATAGGAGAAGAGATGAGAGGAGATGAGAGGAGAACTAAGGAAGAGAGTAGAAAAGAAGAGAGGAGAGGGGAGAAGAATTAAGGAGGAAAGGATAGGAGAGGAGAAGTAACGAAGAGAGGAGTGGATAAGAGAGGAGAAGTAAGGAGTAGAAGAGATGACAGCAGAAGTAAGGAACAGAAGAGAGGAGAAGAGAGGAGAGGAGAAGAAAGGAAGAGAGGAGAGGAGAAGAAAGGAAGAGAGGAGAGGAGATGAGTAGTAAGGAAGAGAGGAGCGGAGAAGAGAGGAGTAGTAAGTATAAGAAGAGGAGAAGCAAGTAAGGGAAGAGAAGAGAGATGAGGAGAGGAAAAGTAAGGAAAAGACGAGAGGAGAAGAGAGAAGAGGACAGGATGGGAAAACAAGGAAGAGAAGAGTGAAGAGGACAATTAAGGAAGAGAGGAGCAGAGAAGAGAGAAGTAAGGACTAAAAGAGTGGAGAGGAGAAGTAAGTAATAGAAGAGAGCAGAAGTGAAAAGATTAGAGGTGAGGAGAAGTAAGGAAGAGAAGAGAGGAGAGGAGAAGTAAGGAAGAAAGGAGATTAGCGGAGAGGAGAATTAAGGAAGAGAGGGGAGGAGAGGAGAGCAGAAGAAAGGAAGAGAAGAGAGGAGAAGAGAGGAGAAATAAGGAAGAGATGATAGGAGAAGAGATGAGAGGAGATGAGAGGAGAACTAAGGAAGAGAGTAGAAAAGAAGAGAGGAGAGGGGAGAAGAATTAAGGAGGAAAGGATAGGAGAGGAGAAGTAACGAAGAGAGGAGTGGATAAGAGAGGAGAAGTAAGGAGTAGAAGAGATGACAGCAGAAGTAAGGAACAGAAGAGAGGAGAGGAGAAGGAGAAGGAAGAGAAGAGAGGAGATGAGTAGTAAGGAAGAGAGGAGCGGAGAAGAGAGGAGTAGTAAGGATTAGAAGAGGAGAGGAGAAGCAAGTAAGGGAAGAGAAGAGAGATGAGGAGAGGAAAAGTAAGGAAAAGACGAGAGGAGAAGAGAGAAGAGGACAGGATGGGAAAACAAGGAAGAGAAGAGTGAAGAGGACAATTAAGGAAGAGAGGAGCAGAGAAGAGAGAAGTAAGGACTAAAAGAGTGGAGAGGAGAAGTAAGTAATAGAAGAGAGCAGAAGTGAAAAGATTAGAGGTGAGGAGAAGTAAGGAAGAGAAGAGAGGAGAGGAGAAGTAAGGAAGAAAGGAGATTAGCGGAGAGGAGAATTAAGGAAGAGAGGGGAGGAGAGGAGAGCAGAAGAAAGGAAGAGAAGAGAGGAGAAGAGAGGAGAAATAAGGAAGAGATGATAGGAGAAGAGATGAGAGGAGATGAGAGGAGAACTAAGGAAGAGAGTAGAAAAGAAGAGAGGAGAGGGAGAAGAATTAAGGAGGAAAGGATAGGAGAGGAGAAGTAACGAAGAGAGGAGTGGATAAGAGAGGAGAAGTAAGGAGTAGAAGAGATGACAGCAGAAGTAAGGAACAGAAGAGAGGAGAGGGGAGAAGAATTAAGGAGATTAGCGGAGAGGAGATGAGTAGTAAGGAAGAGAGGAGCGGAGAAGAGAGGAGTAGTAAGGATTAGAAGAGGAGAGGAGAAGCAAGTAAGGGAAGAGAAGAGAGATGAGGAGAGGAAAAGTAAGGAAAAGACGAGAGGAGAAGAGAGAAGAGGACAGGATGGGAAAACAAGGAAGAGAAGAGTGAAGAGGACAATTAAGGAAGAGAGGAGCAGAGAAGAGAGAAGTAAGGACTAAAAGAGTGGAGAGGAGAAGTAAGTAATAGAAGAGAGCAGAAGTGAAAAGATTAGAGGTGAGGAGAAGTAAGGAAGAGAAGAGAGGAGAGGAGAAGTAAGGAAGAAAGGAGATTAGCGGAGAGGAGAATTAAGGAAGAGGGGGAGGAGAGGAGAGCAGAAGAAAGGAAGAGAAGAGAGGAGAAGAGAGGAGAAATAAGGAAGAGATGATAGGAGAAGAGATGAGAGGAGATGAGAGGAGAACTAAGGAAGAGAGTAGAAAAGAAGAGAGGAGAGGGGAGAAGAATTAAGGAGGAAAGGATAGGAGAGGAGAAGTAACGAAGAGAGGAGTGGATAAGAGAGGAGAAGTAAGGAGTAGAAGAGATGACAGCAGAAGTAAGGAACAGAAGAGAGGAGAAGAGAGGAGAGGAGAAGAAAGGAAGAGAAGAGAGGAGATGAGTAGTAAGGAAGAGAGGAGCGGAGAAGAGAGGAGTAGTAAGGATTAGAAGAGGAGAGGAGAAGCAAGTAAGGGAAGAGAAGAGAGATGAGGAGAGGAAAAGTAAGGAAAAGACGAGAGGAGAAGAGAGAAGAGGACAGGATGGGAAAACAAGGAAGAGAAGAGTGAAGAGGACAATTAAGGAAGAGAGGAGCAGAGAAGAGAGAAGTAAGGACTAAAAGAGTGGAGAGGAGAAGTAAGTAATAGAAGAGAGCAGAAGTGAAAAGATTAGAGGTGAGGAGAAGTAAGGAAGAGAAGAGAGGAGAGGAGAAGTAAGGAAGAAAGGAGATTAGCGGAGAGGAGAATTAAGGAAGAGAGGGGAGGAGAGGAGAGCAGAAGAAAGGAAGAGAAGAGAAGAGAAGAGAAGAGAGGAGAAATAAGGAAGAGATGATAGGAGAAGAGATGAGAGGAGATGAGAGGAGAACTAAGGAAGAGAGTAGAAAAGAAGAGAGGAGAGGGGAGAAGAATTAAGGAGGAAAGGATAGGAGAGGAGAAGTAACGAAGAGAGGAGTGGATAAGAGAGGAGAAGTAAGGAGTAGAAGAGATGACAGCAGAAGTAAGGAACAGAAGAGAGGAGAAGAGAGGAGAGGAGAAGAAAGGAAGAGAGAGAGGAGAAGAAAGGAAGAGAGAGAGGAGAAATAAGGAAGAGAGGAGCGGAGAAGAGATGAGAGGAGATGAGAGGAGAAGCAAGTAAGGGAAGAGAAGAGAGATGAGGAGAGGAAAAGTAAGGAAAAGACGAGAGGAGAAGAGAGAAGAGGACAGGATGGGAAAACAAGGAAGAGAAGAGTGAAGAGGACAATTAAGGAAGAGAGGAGCAGAGAAGAGAGAAGTAAGGACTAAAAGAGTGGAGAGGAGAAGTAAGTAATAGAAGAGAGCAGAAGTGAAAAGATTAGAGGTGAGGAGAAGTAAGGAAGAGAAGAGAGGAGAGGAGAAGTAAGGAAGAAAGGAGATTAGCGGAGAGGAGAATTAAGGAAGAGAGGGGAGGAGAGGAGAGCAGAAGAAAGGAAGAGAAGAGAGGAGAAGAGAGGAGAAATAAGGAAGAGATGATAGGAGAAGAGATGAGAGGAGATGAGGAGAACTAAGGAAGAGAGTAGAAAAGAAGAGAGGAGAGGGGAGAAGAATTAAGGAGGAAAGGATAGGAGAGGAGAAGTAACGAAGAGAGGAGTGGATAAGAGAGGAGAAGTAAGGAGTAGAAGAGATGACAGCAGAAGTAAGGAACAGAAGAGAGGAGAGGAGAAGTAAGTAATAGAAGAGAGGAGATGAGTAGTAAGGAAGAGAGGAGCGGAGAAGAGAGGAGTAGTAAGGATTAGAAGAGGAGAGGAGAAGCAAGTAAGGGAAGAGAAGAGAGATGAGGAGAGGAAAAGTAAGGAAAAGACGAGAGGAGAAGAGAGAAGAGGACAGGATGGGAAAACAAGGAAGAGAAGAGTGAAGAGGACAATTAAGGAAGAGAGGAGCAGAGAAGAGAGAAGTAAGGACTAAAAGAGTGGAGAGGAGAAGTAAGTAATAGAAGAGAGCAGAAGTGAAAAGATTAGAGGTGAGGAGAAGTAAGGAAGAGAAGAGAGGAGAGGAGAAGTAAGGAAGAAAGGAGATTAGCGGAGAGGAGAATTAAGGAAGAGAGGGGAGGAGAGGAGAGCAGAAGAAAGGAAGAGAAGAGAGGAGAAGAGAGGAGAAATAAGGAAGAGATGATAGGAGAAGAGATGAGAGGAGATGAGAGGAGAACTAAGGAAGAGAGTAGAAAAGAAGAGAGGAGAGGGGAGAAGAATTAAGGAGGAAAGGATAGGAGAGGAGAAGCAACGAAGAGATGAGTGGATAAGAGAGGAGAAGTAAGGAGTAGAAGAGATGACAGCAGAAGTAAGGAACAGAAGAGAGGAGAGGAGAAGAAAGGAAGAGAGGAGATGAGTAGTAAGGAAGAGAGGAGCGGAGAAGAGAGGAGTAGTAAGGATTAGAAGAGGAGAGGAGAAGCAAGTAAGGGAAGAGAAGAGAGATGAGGAGAGGAAAAGTAAGGAAAAGACGAGAGGAGAAGAGAGAAGAGGACAGGATGGGAAAACAAGGAAGAGAAGAGTGAAGAGGACAATTAAGGAAGAGAGGAGCAGAGAAGAGAGAAGTAAGGACTAAAAGAGTGGAGAGGAGAAGTAAGTAATAGAAGAGAGCAGAAGTGAAAAGATTAGAGGTGAGGAGAAGTAAGGAAGAGAAGAGAGGAGAGGAGAAGTAAGGAAGAAAGGAGATTAGCGGAGAGGAGAATTAAGGAAGAGAGGGGAGGAGAGGAGAGCAGAAGAAAGGAAGAGAAGAGAGGAGAAGAGAGGAGAAATAAGGAAGAGATGATAGGAGAAGAGATGAGAGGAGATGAGAGGAGAACTAAGGAAGAGAGTAGAAAAGAAGAGAGGAGAGGGGAGAAGAATTAAGGAGGAAAGGATAGGAGAGGAGAAGTAACGAAGAGAGGAGTGGATAAGAGAGGAGAAGTAAGGAGTAGAAGAGATGACAGCAGAAGTAAGGAACAGAAGAGAGGAGATGAGTAGTAAGGAAGAGAGGAGCGGAGAAGAGAGGAGTAGTAAGGATTAGAAGAGGAGAGGAGAAGCAAGTAAGGGAAGAGAAGAGAGATGAGGAGAGGAAAAGTAAGGAAAAGACGAGAGGAGAAGAGAGAAGAGGACAGGATGGGAAAACAAGGAAGAGAAGAGTGAAGAGGACAATTAAGGAAGAGAGGAGCAGAGAAGAGAGAAGTAAGGACTAAAAGAGTGGAGAGGAGAAGTAATTAATAGAAGAGAGCAGAAGTGAAAAGATTAGAGGTGAGGAGAAGTAAGGAAGAGAAGAGAGGAGAGGAGAAGTAAGGAAGAAAGGAGATTAGCGGAGAGGAGAATTAAGGAAGAGAGGGGAGGAGAGGAGAGCAGAAGAAAGGAAGAGAAGAGAGGAGAAGAGAGGAGAAATAAGGAAGAGATGATAGGAGAAGAGATGAGAGGAGATGAGAGGAGAACTAAGGAAGAGAGTAGAAAAGAAGAGAGGAGAGGGGAGAAGAATTAAGGAGGAAAGGATAGGAGAGGAGAAGTAACGAAGAGAGGAGTGGATAAGAGAGGAGAAGTAAGGAGTAGAAGAGATGACAGCAGAAGTAAGGAACAGAAGAGAGGAGAAGAGAGGAGAGGAGAAGAAAGGAAGAGAAGAGAGGAGATGAGTAGTAAGGAAGAGAGGAGCGGAGAAGAGAGGAGTAGTAAGGATTAGAAGAGGAGAGGAGAAGCAAGTAAGGGAAGAGAAGAGAGATGAGGAGAGGAAAAGTAAGGAAAAGACGAGAGGAGAAGAGAGAAGAGGACAGGATGGGAAAACAAGGAAGAGAAGAGTGAAGAGGACAATTAAGGAAGAGAGGAGCAGAGAAGAGAGAAGTAAGGACTAAAAGAGTGGAGAGGAGAAGTAAGTAATAGAAGAGAGCAGAAGTGAAAAGATTAGAGGTGAGGAGAAGTAAGGAAGAGAAGAGAGGAGAGGAGAAGTAAGGAAGAAAGGAGATTAGCGGAGAGGAGAATTAAGGAAGAGAGGGGAGGAGAGGAGAGCAGAAGAAAGGAAGAGAGGAGAAGAGAGGAGAAATAAGGAAGAGATGATAGGAGAAGAGATGAGAGGAGATGAGAGGAGAACTAAGGAAGAGAGTAGAAAAGAAGAGAGGAGAGGGGAGAAGAATTAAGGAGGAAAGGATAGGAGAGGAGAAGTAACGAAGAGAGGAGTGGATAAGAGAGGAGAAGTAAGGAGTAGAAGAGATGACAGCAGAAGTAAGGAACAGAAGAGAGGAGAAGAGAGGAGAGGAGAAGAAAGGAAGAGAAGAGAGGAGATGAGTAGTAAGGAAGAGAGGAGCGGAGAAGAGAGGAGTAGTAAGGATTAGAAGAGGAGAGGAGAAGCAAGTAAGGGAAGAGAAGAGAGATGAGGAGAGGAAAAGTAAGGAAAAGACGAGAGGAGAAGAGAGAAGAGGACAGGATGGGAAAACAAGGAAGAGAAGAGTGAAGAGGACAATTAAGGAAGAGAGGAGCAGAGAAGAGAGAAGTAAGGACTAAAAGAGTGGAGAGGAGAAGTAAGTAATAGAAGAGAGCAGAAGTAAGGAAGAGAAGAGAGGAGAAGAGAGGAGAAGTAAGGAAGAAAGGAGATTAGCGGAGAGGAGAATTAAGGAAGAGAGGGGAGGAGAGGAGAGCAGAAGAAAGGAAGAGAAGAGAGGAGAAATAAGGAAGAGATGATAGGAGAAGAGATGAGAGGAGATGAGAGGAGAACTAAGGAAGAGAGTAGAAAAGAAGAGAGGAGAGGGGAGAAGAATTAAGGAGGAAAGGATAGGAGAGGAGAAGTAACGAAGAGAGGAGTGGATAAGAGAGGAGAAGTAAGGAGTAGAAGAGATGACAGCAGAAGTAAGGAACAGAAGAGAGGAGAAGAGAGGAGAGGAGAAGAAAGGAAGAGAGGAGAGAAGAAAGGAAGAGAAGAGAGGAGATGAGTAGTAAGGAAGAGAGGAGCGGAGAAGAGAGGAGTAGTAAGGATTAGAAGAGGAGAGGAGAAGCAAGTAAGGGAAGAGAAGAGAGATGAGGAGAGGAAAAGTAAGGAAAAGACGAGAGGAGAAGAGAGAAGAGGACAGGATGGGAAAACAAGGAAGAGAAGAGTGAAGAGGACAATTAAGGAAGAGAGGAGCAGAGAAGAGAGAAGTAAGGACTAAAAGAGTGGAGAGGAGAAGTAAGTAATAGAAGAGAGCAGAAGTGAAAAGATTAGAGGTGAGGAGAAGTAAGGAAGAAAGGAGATTAGCGGAGAGGAGAATTAAGGAAGAGAGGGGAGGAGAGGAGAGCAGAAGAAAGGAAGAGAAGAGAGGAGAAGAGAGGAGAAATAAGGAAGAGATGATAGGAGAAGAGATGAGAGGAGATGAGAGGAGAACTAAGGAAGAGAGTAGAAAAGAAGAGAGGAGAGGGGAGAAGAATTAAGGAGGAAAGGATAGGAGAGGAGAAGTAACGAAGAGAGGAGTGGATAAGAGAGGAGAAGTAAGGAGTAGAAGAGATGACAGCAGAAGTAAGGAACAGAAGAGAGGAGAAGAGAGGAGAGGAGAAGAAAGGAAGAGAAGAGAGGAGATGAGTAGTAAGGAAGAGAGGAGCGGAGAAGAGAGGAGTAGTAAGGATTAGAAGAGGAGAGGAGAAGCAAGTAAGGGAAGAGAAGAGAGATGAGGAGAGGAAAAGTAAGGAAAAGACGAGAGGAGAAGAGAGAAGAGGACAGGATGGGAAAACAAGGAAGAGAAGAGTGAAGAGGACAATTAAGGAAGAGAGGAGCAGAGAAGAGAGAAGTAAGGACTAAAAGAGTGGAGAGGAGAAGTAAGTAATAGAAGAGAGCAGAAGTGAAAAGATTAGAGGTGAGGAGAAGTAAGGAAGAGAAGAGAGGAGAAGTAAGGAAGAAAGGAGATTAGCGGAGAGGAGAATTAAGGAAGAGAGGGGAGGAGAGGAGAGCAGAAGAAAGGAAGAGAAGAGAGGAGAAGAGAGGAGAAATAAGGAAGAGATGATAGGAGAAGAGATGAGAGGAGATGAGAGGAGAACTAAGGAAGAGAGTAGAAAAGAAGAGAGGAGAGGGGAGAAGAATTAAGGAGGAAAGGATAGGAGAGGAGAAGTAACGAAGAGAGGAGTGGATAAGAGAGGAGAAGTAAGGAGTAGAAGAGATGACAGCAGAAGTAAGGAACAGAAGAGAGGAGAAGAGAGGAGAGGAGAAGAAAGGAAGAGAGGAGAGGAGAAGAAAGGAAGAGAAGAGAGGAGATGAGTAGTAAGGAAGAGAGGAGCGGAGAAGAGAGGAGTAGTAAGGATTAGAAGAGGAGAGGAGAAGCAAGTAAGGGAAGAGAAGAGAGATGAGGAGAGGAAGAAGAGAGGAGAGGAGAGAAAGGAAGAGAAGAGAGGAGATGAGTAGTAAGGAAGAGAGGAGCGGAGAAGAGAGGAGTAGTAAGGATTAGAAGAGGAGAGGAGAAGCAAGTAAGGGAAGAGAAGAGAGATGAGGAGAGGAAAAGTAAGGAAAAGACGAGAGGAGAAGAGAGAGAGGACAGGATGAGAAAACAAGGAAGAGAAGAGTGAAGAGGACAATTAAGAAGAGAGGAGCAGAGAAGAGAGAAGTAAGGACTAAAAGAGTGGAGAGGAGAAGTAAGTAATAGAAGAGAGCAGAAGTGAAAAGATTAGAGGTGAGGAGAAGAGATGAGAAGAGAGGAGAGGAGAAGTAAGGAAGAAAGGAGATTAGCGGAGAGGAGAATTAAGGAAGAGAGGGGAGGAGAGGAGAGCAGAAGAAAGGAAGAGAAGAGAGGAGAAGAGAGGAGAAATAAGGAAGAGATGATAGGAGAAGAGATGAGAGGAGATGAGAGGAGAACTAAGGAAGAGAGTAGAAAAGAAGAGAGGAGAGGGCAGAAGAATTAAGGAGGAAAGGATAGGAGAGGAGAAGTAACGAAGAGAGGAGTGGATAAGAGAGGAGAAGTAAGGAGTAGAAGAGATGACAGCAGAAGTAAGGAACAGAAGAGAGGAGAAGAGAGGAGAGGAGAAGAAAGGAAGAGAAGAGAGGAGATGAGTAGTAAGGAAGAGAGGAGCGGAGAAGAGAGGAGTAGTAAGGATTAGAAGAGGAGAGGAGAAGCAAGTAAGGGAAGAGAAGAGAGATGAGGAGAGGAAAAGTAAGGAAAAGACGAGAGGAGAAGAGAGAAGAGGACAGGATGGGAAAACAAGGAAGAGAAGAGTGAAGAGGACAATTAAGGAAGAGAGGAGCAGAGAAGAGAGAAGTAAGGACTAAAAGAGTGGAGAGGAGAAGTAAGTAATAGAAGAGAGCAGAAGTGAAAAGATTAGAGGTGAGGAGAAGTAAGGAAGAGAAGAGAGGAGAGGAGAAGTAAGGAAGAAAGGAGATTAGCGGAGAGGAGAATTAAGGAAGAGAGGGGAGGAGAGGAGAGCAGAAGAAAGGAAGAGAAGAGAGGAGAAGAGAGGAGAAATAAGGAAGAGATGATAGGAGAAGAGATGAGAGGAGATGAGAGGAGAACTAAGGAAGAGAGTAGAAAAGAAGAGAGGAGAGGGGAGAAGAATTAAGGAGGAAAGGATAGGAGAGGAGAAGTAACGAAGAGAGGAGTGGATAAGAGAGGAGAAGTAAGGAGTAGAAGAGATGACAGCAGAAGTAAGGAACAGAAGAGAGGAGAAGAGAGGAGAGGAGAAGAAAGGAAGAGAAGAGAGGAGATGAGTAGTAAGGAAGAGAGGAGCGGAGAAGAGAGGAGTAGTAAGGATTAGAAGAGGAGAGGAGAAGCAAGTAAGGGAAGAGAAGAGAGATGAGGAGAGGAAAAGTAAGGAAAAGACGAGAGGAGAAGAGAGAAGAGGACAGGATGGGAAAACAAGGAAGAGAAGAGTGAAGAGGACAATTAAGGAAGAGAGGAGCAGAGAAGAGAGAAGTAAGGACTAAAAGAGTGGAGAGGAGAAGTAAGTAATAGAAGAGAGCAGAAGTGAAAAGATTAGAGGTGAGGAGAAGTAAGGAAGAGAAGAGAGGAGAGGAGAAGTAAGGAAGAAAGGAGATTAGCGGAGAGGAGAATTAAGGAAGAGAGGGGAGGAGAGGAGAGCAGAAGAAAGGAAGAGAAGAGAGGAGAAGAGAGGAGAAATAAGGAAGAGATGATAGGAGAAGAGATGAGAGGAGATGAGAGGAGAACTAAGGAAGAGAGTAGAAAAGAAGAGAGGAGAGAGGAGAAGAATTAAGGAGGAAAGGATAGGAGAGGAGAAGTAACGAAGAGAGGAGTGGATAAGAGAGGAGAAGTAAGGAGTAGAGGGGAGGAGAGGAGAGCAGAAGTAAGGAAGAGAAGAGAGAGAGAGAGAAGAAGAAGAGAGAGAGAGAAGAAGAGAGAGAGAGAGAGAGAGAAAGGAAGAGAAGAGAGGAGATGAGTAGTAAGGAAGAGAGGAGCGGAGAAGAGAGGAGTAGTAAGGATTAGAGAGGAGAGGAGAGGAAGAGAGAGGAGAAGCAAGTAAGGGAAGAGAAGAGAGATGAGGAGAGGAAAAGTAAGGAAAAGACGAGAGGAGAAGAGAGAAGAGGACAGGATGGGAAAACAAGGAAGAGAAGAGTGAAGAGGACAATTAAGGAAGAGAGGAGCAGAGAAGAGAGAAGTAAGGACTAAAAGAGTGGAGAGGAGAAGTAAGTAATAGAAGAGAGCAGAAGTGAAAAGATTAGAGGTGAGGAGAAGTAAGGAAGAGAAGAGAGGAGAGGAGAAGTAAGGAAGAAAGGAGATTAGCGGAGAGGAGAATTAAGGAAGAGAGGGGAGGAGAGGAGAGCAGAAGAAAGGAAGAGAAGAGAGGAGAAGAGAGGAGAAATAAGGAAGAGATGATAGGAGAAGAGATGAGAGGAGATGAGAGGAGAACTAAGGAAGAGAGTAGAAAAGAAGAGAGGAGAGGGGAGAAGAATTAAGGAGGAAAGGATAGGAGAGGAGAAGTAACGAAGAGAGGAGTGGATAAGAGAGGAGAAGTAAGGAGTAGAAGAGATGACAGCAGAAGTAAGGAACAGAAGAGAGGAGAAGAGAGGAGAGGAGAAGAAAGGAAGAGAAGAGAGGAGATGAGTAGTAAGGAAGAGAGGAGCGGAGAAGAGAGGAGTAATGAGGATTAGAAGAGGAGAGGAGAAGCAAGTAAGGGAAGAGAAGAGAGATGAGGAGAGGAAAAGTAAGGAAAAGACGAGAGGAGAAGAGAGAAGAGGACAGGATGGGAAAACAAGGAAGAGAAGAGTGAAGAGGACAATTAAGGAAGAGAGGAGCAGAGAAGAGAGAAGTAAGGACTAAAAGAGTGGAGAGGAGAAGTAAGTAATAGAAGAGAGCAGAAGTGAAAAGATTAGAGGTGAGGAGAAGTAAGGAAGAGAGGAGAGGAGAAGTAAGGAAGAAAGGAGATTAGCGGAGAGGAGAATTAAGGAAGAGAGGGGAGGAGAGGAGAGCAGAAGAAAGGAAGAGAAGAGAGAAGAGAGGAGAAATAAGGAAGAGATGATAGGAGAAGAGATGAGAGGAGAACTAAGGAAGAGAGTAGAAAAGAAGAGAGGAGAGGGCAGAAGAATTAAGGAGGAAAGGATAGGAGAGGAGAAGTAACGAAGAGAGGAGTGGATAAGAGAGGAGAAGTAAGGAGTAGAAGAGATGACAGCAGAAGTAAGGAACAGAAGAGAGGAGAAGAGAGGAGAGGAGAAGAAAGGAAGAGAAGAGAGGAGATGAGTAGTAAGGAAGAGAGGAGCGGAGAAGAGAGGAGTAGTAAGGATTAGAAGAGGAGAGGAGAAGCAAGTAAGGGAAGAGAAGAGAGATGAGGAGAGGAAAAGTAAGGAAAAGACGAGAGGAGAAGAGAGAAGAGGACAGGATGGGAAAACAAGGAAGAGAAGAGTGAAGAGGACAATTAAGGAAGAGAGGAGCAGAGAAGAGAGAAGTAAGGACTAAAAGAGTGGAGAGGAGAAGTAAGTAATAGAAGAGAGCAGAAGTGAAAGGATTAGAGGTGAGGAGAAGTAAGGAAGAGAAGAGACGAGAAGTAAGGAAGAAAGGAGATTAGCGGAGAGGAGAATTAAGGAAGAGAGGGGAGGAGAGGAGAGCAGAAGAAAGGAAGAGAAGAGAGGAGAAGAGAGGAGAAATAAGGAAGAGATGATAGGAGAAGAGATGAGAGGAGATGAGAGGAGAACTAAGGAAGAGAGTAGAAAAGAAGAGAGGAGAGGGGAGAAGAATTAAGGAGGAAAGGATAGGAGAGGAGAAGTAACGAAGAGAGGAGTGGATAAGAGAGGAGAAGTAAGGAGTAGAAGAGATGACAGCAGAAGTAAGGAACAGAAGAGAGGAGAAGAGAGGAGAGAGAGAAGAAGAGAGGAGAGGAGAAGAAAGGAAGAGAAGAGAGGAGATGAGTAGTAAGGAAGAGAGGAGCGGAGAAGAGAGGAGTAGTAAGGATTAGAAGAGGAGAGGAGAAGCAAGTAAGGGAAGAGAAGAGAGATGAGGAGAGGAGAATTAAGGAAGAGAGGAGAGGAGAGGAGAGCAGAAGAAAGGAAGAGAAGAGAGGAGAAGAGAGGAGTAGTAAGGAGAAGAGGAGAGGAGAAGCAAGTAAGGGAAGAGAAGAGAGATGAGGAGAGGAAAATTAAGGAAAAGACGAGAGGAGAAGAGAGAGAAGAGGATGGGGAAAAAAGGAAGAGTGAAGAGGACAATTAAGGAAGAGAGGAGCAGAGAAGAGAGAAGTAAGGACTAAAAGAGTGGAGAGGAGAAGTAAGTAATAGAAGAGAGCAGAAGTGAAAAGATTAGAGGTGAGGAGAAGTAAGGAAGAGAAGAGAGGAGAGGAGAAGTAAGGAAGAAAGGAGATTAGCGGAGAGGAGAATTAAGGAAGAGAGGGGAGGAGAGGAGAGCAGAAGAAAGGAAGAGAAGAGAGGAGAAGAGAGGAGAAATAAGGAAGAGATGATAGGAGAAGAGATGAGAGGAGATGAGAGGAGAACTAAGGAAGAGAGTAGAAAAGAAGAGAGGAGAGGGCAGAAGAATTAAGGAGGAAAGGATAGGAGAGGAGAAGTAACGAAGAGAGGAGTGGATAAGAGAGGAGAAGTAAGGAGTAGAAGAGATGACAGCAGAAGTAAGGAACAGAAGAGAGGAGAAGAGAGGAGAGGAGAAGAAAGGAAGAGAAGAGAGGAGATGAGTAGTAAGGAAGAGAGGAGCGGAGAAGAGAGGAGTAGTAAGGATTAGAAGAGGAGAGGAGAAGCAAGTAAGGGAAGAGAAGAGAGATGAGGAGAGGAAAAGTAAGGAAAAGACGAGAGGAGAAGAGAGAAGAGGACAGGATGGGAAAACAAGGAAGAGAAGAGTGAAGAGGACAATTAAGGAAGAGAGGAGCAGAGAAGAGAGAAGTAAGGACTAAAAGAGTGGAGAGGAGAAGTAAGTAATAGAAGAGAGCAGAAGTGAAAAGATTAGAGGTGAGGAGAAGTAAGGAAGAGAAGAGAGGAGAGGAGAAGTAAGGAAGAAAGGAGATTAGCGGAGAGGAGAATTAAGGAAGAGAGGGGAGGAGAGGAGAGCAGAAGAAAGGAAGAGAAGAGAGGAGAAGGAGAAATAAGGAAGAGATGATAGGAGAAGAGATGAGAGGAGATGAGAGGAGAACTAAGGAAGAGAGTAGAAAAGAAGAGAGGAGAGGGGGAGAAGAATTAAGGAGGAAAGGATAGGAGAGGAGAAGTAACGAAGAGAGGAGTGGATAAGAGAGGAGAAGTAAGGAGTAGAAGAGATGACAGCAGAAGTAAGGAACAGAAGAGAGAGAAGAGAGAGAGAGAAGAGAGGAGAGGAGAAGAAAGGAAGAGAAGAGAGGAGATGAGTAGTAAGGAAGAGAGGAGCGGAGAAGAGAGGAGATGAGTAGTAAGTAAGAGAGGAGCGGAGAAGAGAGGAGTAGTAAGGATTAGAAGAGGAGAGGAGAAGTAAGGATTAGAAGAGGAGAGGAGAAGAAAGGAAGAGAAGAGAGATGAGGAGAGGAAAAGTAAGGAAAAGACGAGAGGAGAAGAGAGAAGAGGACAGGATGGGAAAACAAGGAAGAGAAGAGTGAAGAGGACAATTAAGGAAGAGAGGAGCAGAGAAGAGAGAAGTAAGGACTAAAAGAGTGGAGAGGAGAAGTAAGTAATAGAAGAGAGCAGAAGTGAAAAGATTAGAGGTGAGGAGAAGTAAGGAAGAGAAGAGAGGAGAGGAGAAGTAAGGAAGAAAGGAGATTAGCGGAGAGGAGAATTAAGGAAGAGAGGGGAGGAGAGGAGAGCAGAAGAAAGGAAGAGAAGAGAGGAGAAGAGAGGAGAAATAAGGAAGAGATGATAGGAGAAGAGATGAGAGGAGATGAGAGGAGAACTAAGGAAGAGAGTAGAAAAGAAGAGAGGAGAGGGGAGAAGAATTAAGGAGGAAAGGATAGGAGAGGAGAAGTAACGAAGAGAGGAGTGGATAAGAGAGGAGAAGTAAGGAGTAGAAGAGATGACAGCAGAAGTAAGGAACAGAAGAGAGGAGAAGAGAGGAGAGGAGAAGAAAGGAAGAGAAGAGAGGAGATGAGTAGTAAGGAAGAGAGGAGCGGAGAAGAGAGGAGTAGTAAGGATTAGAAGAGGAGAGGAGAAGCAAGTAAGGGAAGAGAAGAGAGATGAGGAGAGGAAAAGTAAGGAAAAGACGAGAGGAGAAGAGAGAAGAGGACAGGATGGGAAAACAAGGAAGAGAAGAGTGAAGAGGACAATTAAGGAAGAGAGGAGCAGAGAAGAGAGAAGTAAGGACTAAAAGAGTGGAGAGGAGAAGTAAGTAATAGAAGAGAGCAGAAGTGAAAAGATTAGAGGTGAGGAGAAGTAAGGAAGAGAAGAGAGGAGAGGAGAAGTAAGGAAGAAAGGAGATTAGCGGAGAGGAGAATTAAGGAAGAGAGGGGAGGAGAGGAGAGCAGAAGAAAGGAAGAGAAGAGAGAAGAGAGGAGAAATAAGGAAGAGATGATAGGAGAAGAGATGAGAGGAGAACTAAGGAAGAGAGTAGAAAAGAAGAGAGGAGAGGGGAGAAGAATTAAGGAGGAAAGGATAGGAGAGGAGAAGTAACGAAGAGAGGAGTGGATAAGAGAGGAGAAGTAAGGAGTAGAAGAGATGACAGCAGAAGTAAGGAACAGAAGAGAGGAGAAGAGAGGAGAGGAGAAGAAAGGAAGAGAAGAGAGGAGATGAGTAGTAAGGAAGAGAGGAGCGGAGAAGAGAGGAGTAGTAAGGATTAGAAGAGGAGAGGAGAAGCAAGTAAGGGAAGAGAAGAGAGATGAGGAGAGGAAAAGTAAGGAAAAGACGAGAGGAGAAGAGAGAAGAGGACAGGATGGGAAAACAAGGAAGAGAAGAGTGAAGAGGACAATTAAGGAAGAGAGGAGCAGAGAAGAGAGAAGTAAGGACTAAAAGAGTGGAGAGGAGAAGTAAGTAATAGAAGAGAGCAGAAGTGAAAAGATTAGAGGTGAGGAGAAGTAAGGAAGAGAGGAGAGGAGAAGTAAGGAAGAAAGGAGATTAGCGGAGAGGAGAATTAAGGAAGAGAGGGGAGGAGAGGAGAGCAGAAGAAAGGAAGAGAAGAGAGGAGAAGAGAGGAGAAATAAGGAAGAGATGATAGGAGAAGAGATGAGAGGAGATGAGAGGAGAACTAAGGAAGAGAGTAGAAAAGAAGAGAGGAGAGGGGAGAAGAATTAAGGAGGAAAGGATAGGAGAGGAGAAGTAACGAAGAGAGGAGTGGATAAGAGAGGAGAAGTAAGGAGTAGAAGAGATGACAGCAGAAGTAAGGAACAGAAGAGAGGAGAAGAGAGGAGAGGAGAAGAAAGGAAGAGAAGAGAGGAGATGAGTAGTAAGGAAGAGAGGAGCGGAGAAGAGAGGAGTAGTGAGGATTAGAAGAGGAGAGGAGAAGCAAGTAAGGGAAGAGAAGAGAGATGAGGAGAGGAAAAGTAAGGAAAAGACGAGAGGAGAAGAGAGAAGAGGACAGGATGGGAAAACAAGGAAGAGAAGAGTGAAGAGGACAATTAAGGAAGAGAGGAGCAGAGAAGAGAGAAGTAAGGACTAAAAGAGTGGAGAGGAGAAGTAAGTAATAGAAGAGAGCAGAAGTGAAAAGATTAGAGGTGAGGAGAAGTAAGGAAGAGAAGAGAGGAGAAGTAAGGAAGAAAGGAGATTAGCGGAGAGGAGAATTAAGGAAGAGAGGGGAGGAGAGGAGAGCAGAAGAAAGGAAGAGAAGAGAGGAGAAGAGAGGAGAAATAAGGAAGAGATGATAGGAGAAGAGATGAGAGGAGATGAGAGGAGAACTAAGGAAGAGAGTAGAAAAGAAGAGAGGAGAGGGGAGAAGAATTAAGGAGGAAAGGATAGGAGAGGAGAAGTAACGAAGAGAGGAGTGGATAAGAGAGGAGAAGTAAGGAGTAGAAGAGATGACAGCAGAAGTAAGGAACAGAGAGAGAGAGAGAGAGAGGAGAGAGAGAGAGAGAGGAGAAGAAAGGAAGAGAAGAGAGGAGATGAGTAGTAAGGAAGAGAGGAGCGGAGAAGAGAGGAGTAGTAAGGATTAGAAGAGGAGAGGAGAAGCAAGTAAGGGAAGAGAAGAGAGATGAGGAGAGGAAAAGTAAGGAAAAGACGAGAGGAGAAGAGAGAAGAGGACAGGATGGGAAAACAAGGAAGAGAAGAGTGAAGAGGACAATTAAGGAAGAGAGGAGCAGAGAAGAGAGAAGTAAGGACTAAAAGAGTGGAGAGGAGAAGTAAGTAATAGAAGAGAGCAGAAGTGAAAGGATTAGAGGTGAGGAGAAGTAAGGAAGAGAAGAGAGGAGAGGAGAAGTAAGGAAGAAAGGAGATTAGCGGAGAGGAGAATTAAGGAAGAGAGGGGAGGAGAGGAGAGCAGAAGACAGGAAGAAAAGACAAGAGAAGAGAGGAGAAATAAGGAAGAGATGATAGGAGAAGAGATGAGAGGAGATGAGAGGAGAACTAAGGAAGAGAGTAGAAAAGAAGAGAGGAGAGGGGAGAAGAATTAAGGAGGAAAGGATAGGAGAGGAGAAGTAACGAAGAGAGGAGTGGATAAGAGAGGAGAAGTAAGGAGTAGAAGAGATGACAGCAGAAGTAAGGAACAGAAGAGAGGAGAAGAGAGGAGAGGAGAAGAGAGAGAGAGAGGAGAAGAAAGGAGAGAAGAGAGGAGATGAGTAGTAAGGAAGAGAGGAGCGGAGAAGAGAGGAGTAGTAAGGATTAGAAGAGGAGAGGAGAAGCAAGTAAGGGAAGAGAAGAGAGATGAGGAGAGGAAAAGTAAGGAAAAGACGAGAGGAGAAGAGAGAAGAGGACAGGATGGGAAAACAAGGAAGAGAAGAGTGAAGAGGACAATTAAGGAAGAGAGGAGCAGAGAAGAGAGAAGTAAGGACTAAAAGAGTGGAGAGGAGAAGTAAGTAATAGAAGAGAGCAGAAGTGAAAAGATTAGAGGTGAGGAGAAGTAAGGAAGAGAAGAGAGGAGAGGAGAAGTAAGGAAGAAAGGAGATTAGCGGAGAGGAGAATTAAGGAAGAGAGGGAGGAGAGGAGAGCAGAAGAAAGGAAGAGAAGAGAGGAGAAATAAGGAAGAGATGATAGGAGAAGAGATGAGAGGAGATGAGAGGAGAACTAAGGAAGAGAGTAGAAAAGAAGAGAGGAGAGGGGAGAAGAATTAAGGAGGAAAGGATAGGAGAGGAGAAGTAACGAAGAGAGGAGTGGATAAGAGAGGAGAAGTAAGGAGTAGAAGAGATGACAGCAGAAGTAAGGAACAGAAGAGAGGAGAAGAGAGGAGAGGAGAAGAAAGGAAGAGATGACAGCAGAAGTAAGGAAGAGAAGAGAGGAGAAGAGAGGAGAAGTAAGGAAGAGAGGAGAGGAGAAGAGAAGAGAGGAGATGAGAGGAGAAATAAGGAAGAGAGTAGAAAAGAAGAGAGGAGAGGGGAGAAGAAGAAGGAGGAAAGGATAGGA
Source organism: Melopsittacus undulatus (assembly GCF_012275295.1). Lineage (NCBI taxonomy): Eukaryota > Metazoa > Chordata > Aves > Psittaciformes > Psittaculidae > Melopsittacus > Melopsittacus undulatus. Next base: position 33,940 of record NW_022993976.1, on the reverse strand, counting down.
GAGGAGAAGAAGAAGAGAGGAGTGGATAAGAGAGAAGTAAGGACTAGAAGAGAGAGAGAGAAGAAGGAATAGAAGAGAGGAGAGGAGAAGTAAGGAAGAGAAGAGCGGAAGAAAGGAAGAGAGGAGAGGAGAAGAGAGGAGAAGTAAGGAGTAGAAGAGAGAGGAGAAGAAGTAAGGGAAGAGAAGAGAGAGAGGAGAGGAAATTAAGGAAGAGAGGAGAGGAGAAGAGAGAAGAGGAGAGGATGGGAAAACAAGGAAGAGAAGAGTGAAGAGGAGAATTAAGGAAGAGAGGAGGAGAGGAAGAGAGAAGAAGGAGAAAAGATTGGAGAGGAGAAGGAAGAATAGAAGAGAGAGAAGGAAAAGATAGAGGAAGGAGAAGTAAGGAAGAGAAGAGAGGAGAGGAGAAGAAAGGAAGAGATGACAGCAGAAGTAAGGGAAGAGAGGAGAAGAGAGGAGAGGAGAAGAAAGGAAGAGAAGAGAGGAGATGAGTAGTAAGGAAGAGAGGAGCGGAGAAGAGAGGAGTAGTGAGGATTAGAAGAGGAGAGGAGAAGCAAGTAAGGGAAGAGAAGAGAGATGAGGAGAGGAAAAGTAAGGAAAAGACGAGAGGAGAAGAGAGAAGAGGACAGGATGGGAAAACAAGGAAGAGAAGAGTGAAGAGGACAATTAAGGAAGAGAGGAGCAGAGAAGAGAGAAGTAAGGACTAAAAGAGTGGAGAGGAGAAGTAAGTAATAGAAGAGAGCAGAAGTGAAAAGATTAGAGGTGAGGAGAAGTAAGGAAGAGAAGAGAGGAGAGGAGAAGTAAGGAAGAAAGGAGATTAGCGGAGAGGAGAATTAAGGAAGAGAGGGGAGGAGAGGAGAGCAGAAGAAAGGAAGAGAAGAGAGAAGAGAGGAGAAATAAGGAAGAGATGATAGGAGAAGAGATGAGAGGAGATGAGAGGAGAACTAAGGAAGAGAGTAGAAAAGAAGAGAGGAGAGGGGAGAAGAATTAAGGAGGAAAGGATAGGAGAGGAGAAGTAACGAAGAGAGGAGTGGATAAGAGAGGAGAAGTAAGGAGTAGAAGAGATGACAGCAGAAGTAAGAAACAGAAGAGAGGAGAAGAGAGGAGAGGAAGAGAGGAGAATTAAGGAAGAGAGGAGAGGAGAGGAGAGCAGAAGAAAGGAAGAGAAGAGAGGAGTAGTAAGGATTAGAAGAGGAGAGGAGAAGCAAGTAAGGGAAGAGAAGAGAGATGAGGAGAGGAAAAGTAAGGAAAAGACGAGAGGAGAAGAGAGAAGAGGACAGGATGGGAAAACAAGGAAGAGAAGAGTGAAGAGGACAATTAAGGAAGAGAGGAGCAGAGAAGAGAGAAGTAAGGACTAAAAGAGTGGAGAGGAGAGGAGAAATAGAAGAGAGCAGAAGTGAAAAGATTAGAGGTGAGGAGAAGTAAGGAAGAGAAGAGAGGAGAGGAGAAGTAAGGAAGAAAGGAGATTAGCGGAGAGGAGAATTAAGGAAGAGAGGGGAGGAGAGGAGAGCAGAAGAAAGGAAGAGAAGAGAGGAGAAGAGAGGAGAAATAAGGAAGAGATGATAGGAGAAGAGATGAGAGGAGATGAGAGGAGAACTAAGGAAGAGAGTAGAAAAGAAGAGAGGAGAGGGAGAAGAATTAAGGAGGAAAGGATAGGAGAGGAGAAGTAACGAAGAGAGGAGTGGATAAGAGAGGAGAAGTAAGGAGTAGAAGAGATGACAGCAGAAGTAAGGAACAAAAGAGAGGAGAATAGAGGAGAGGAAAGGAAGAGAAGAGAGGAGATGAGTAGTAAGGAAGAGAGGAGCGGAGAAGAGAGGAGTAGTGAGGATTAGAAGAGGAGAGGAGAAGCAAGTAAGGGAAGAGAAGAGAGATGAGGAGAGGAAAAGTAAGGAAAAGACGAGAGGAGAAGAGAGAAGAGGACAGGATGGGAAAACAAGGAAGAGAAGAGTGAAGAGGACAATTAAGGAAGAGAGGAGCAGAGAAGAGAGAAGTAAGGACTAAAAGAGTGGAGAGGAGAAGTAAGTAATAGAAGAGAGCAGAAGTGAAAAGATTAGAGGTGAGGAGAAGTAAGGAAGAGAAGAGAGGAGAGGAGAAGTAAGGAAGAAAGGAGATTAGCGGAGAGGAGAATTAAGGAAGAGAGGGGAGGAGAGGAGAGCAGAAGAAAGGAACAGAAGAGAGGAGAAGAGAGGAGAGGAGAAGAAAGGAAGAGAGGAGATGAGAGAAGAGAGAGAGGAGAAGAGAGGAGAGAGAAGAAGAGGAGAGAGAGAGAGAAGAAGAGAGGAGAGGAGAAGAAGAAGGAAGAGAAGAGAGGAGGAGAGGAAGTAAGAAGAGAGAGAGGAGAAGAGAGAGAGGAAGATAAAGAAGAGAGAGTGAGAGGATAAGAAGAGAGGAGAGAGAAGAGAGAGTAAGGAAAAGAGAGAGAGAGAAGAAAGAAGAGAGAGAAGGAAGAGAGAGGAGAAGTAAGGAAGAGAAGAGAGGAGAGGAGAAGAGAGGAGATGAGTAGTAAGGAAGAGAGGAGCGGAGAAGAGAGGAGTAGTAAGGATTACGAGAGGAGAAGCAAGTAAGGGAAGAGAAGAGAGATGAGGAGAGGAAAAGTAAGGAAAAGACGAGAGGAGAAGAGAGAAGAGGACAGGATGGGAAAACAAGGAAGAGAAGAGTGAAGAGGACAATTAAGGAAGAGAGGAGCAGAGAAGAGAGAAGTAAGGACTAAAAGAGTGGAGAGGAGAAGTAAGTAATAGAAGAGAGCAGAAGTGAAAAGATTAGAGGTGAGGAGAAGTAAGGAAGAGAAGAGAGGAGAGGAGAAGTAAGGAAGAAAGGAGATTAGCGGAGAGGAGAATTAAGGAAGAGAGGGGAGGAGAGGAGAGCAGAAGAAAGGAAGAGAAGAGAGGAGAAGAGAGGAGAAATAAGGAAGAGATGATAGGAGAAGAGATGAGAGGAGATGAGAGGAGAACTAAGGAAGAGAGTAGAAAAGAAGAGAGGAGAGGGGAGAAGAATTAAGGAGGAAAGGATAGGAGAGGAGAAGTAACGAAGAGAGGAGTGGATAAGAGAGGAGAAGTAAGGAGTAGAAGAGATGACAGCAGAAGTAAGGAACAGAAGAGAGGAGAAGAGAGGAGAGGAGAAGAAAGGAAGAGAAGAGAGGAGATGAGTAGTAAGGAAGAGAGGAGCGGAGAAGAGAGGAGTAGTAAGGATTAGAAGAGGAGAGGAGAAGCAAGTAAGGGAAGAGAAGAGAGATGAGGAGAGGAGAATCAAGTAAGGAAAGAGAAGAGAGAGAGAAGAGGACAGGATGGGAAAACAAGGAAGAGAAGAGTGAAGAGGACAATTAAGGAAGAGAGGAGCAGAGAAGAGAGAAGTAAGGACTAAAAGAGTGGAGAGGAGAAGTAAGTAATAGAAGAGAGCAGAAGTGAAAAGATTAGAGGTGAGGAGAAGTAAGGAAGAGAAGAGAGGAGAGGAGAAGTAAGGAAGAAAGGAGATTAGCGGAGAGGAGAATTAAGAGAGGGGAGGAGAGGAGAGCAGAAGAAAGGAAGAGAAGAGAGGAGAAGAGAGGAGAAATAAGGAAGAGATGATAGGAGAAGAGATGAGAGGAGATGAGAGGAGAACTAAGGAAGAGAGTAGAAAAGAAGAGAGGAGAGGGGAGAAGAATTAAGGAGGAAAGGATAGGAGAAGTAACGAAGAGAGGAGTGGATAAGAGAGGAGAAGTAAGGAGTAGAAGAGATGACAGCAGAAGTAAGGAACAGAAGAGAGGAGAAGAGAGGAGAGGAGAAGAAAGGAAGAGAAGAGAGGAGATGAGTAGTAAGGAAGAGAGGAGCGGAGAAGAGAGGAGTAGTGAGGATTAGAAGAGGAGAGGAGAAGCAAGTAAGGGAAGAGAGAAGAGAGATGAGGAGAGGAAAAGTAAGGAAAAGACGAGAGGAGAAGAGAGAAGAGGACAGGATGGGAAAACAAGGAAGAGAAGAGTGAAGAGGACAATTAAGGAAGAGAGGAGCAGAGAAGAGAGAAGTAAGGACTAAAAGAGTGGAGAGGAGAAGTAATAGAAGAGAGCAGAAGTGAAAAGATTAGAGGTGAGGAGAAGTAAGGAAGAGAAGAGAGGAGAGGAGAAGTAAGGAAGAAAGGAGATTAGCGGAGAGGAGAATTAAGGAAGAGAGGGGAGGAGAGGAGAGCAGAAGAAAGGAAAGAAGAGAGAAGAGAGGAGAAATAAGGAAGAGATGATAGGAGAAGAGATGAGAGGAGATGAGAGGAGAACTAAGGAAGAGAGTAGAAAAGAAGAGAGGAGAGGGGAGAAGAATTAAGGAGGAAAGGATAGGAGAGGAGAAGTAAGGAGTAGAAGAGATGACAGCAGAAGTAAGGAACAAAAGAGAGGAGAATAGAGGAGAGGAAAGGAAGAGAAGAGAGGAGATGAGTAGTAAGGAAGAGAGGAGCGGAGAAGAGAGAAGTAAGGATTAGAAGAGGAGAGGAGAAGCAAGTAAGGGAAGAGAAGAGAGATGAGGAGAGGAAAAGTAAGGAAAAGACGAGAGGAGAAGAGAGAAGAGGACAGGATGGGAAAACAAGGAAGAGAAGAGTGAAGAGGACAATTAAGGAAGAGAGGAGCAGAGAAGAGAGAAGTAAGGACTAAAAGAGTGGAGAGGAGAAGTAAGTAATAGAAGAGAGCAGAAGTGAAAAGATTAGAGGTGAGGAGAAGTAAGGAAGAGAAGAGAGGAGAGGAGAAGTAAGGAAGAAAGGAGATTAGCGGAGAGGAGAATTAAGGAAGAGAGGGGAGGAGAGGAGAGCAGAAGAAAGGAAGAGAAGAGAGGAGAAGAGAGGAGAAATAAGGAAGAGATGATAGGAGAAGAGATGAGAGGAGATGAGAGGAGAACTAAGGAAGAGAGTAGAAAAGAAGAGAGGAGAGGGGAGAAGAATTAAGGAGGAAAGGATAGGAGAGGAGAAGTAACGAAGAGAGGAGTGGATAAGAGAGGAGAAGTAAGGAGTAGAAGAGATGACAGCAGAAGTAAGGAACAGAAGAGAGGAGAAGAGAGGAGAGGAGAAGAAAGGAAGAGAAGAGAGGAGATGAGTAGTAAGGAAGAGAGGAGCGGAGAAGAGAGGAGTAGTAAGGATTAGAGGAGAGGAGTAGTAAGGATTAGAAGAGGAGAGGAGAAGCAAGTAAGGGAAGAGAAGAGAGATGAGGAGAGGAAAAGTAAGGAAAAGACGAGAGGAGAAGAGAGAAGAGGACAGGATGGGAAAACAAGGAAGAGAAGAGTGAAGAGGACAATTAAGGAAGAGAGGAGCAGAGAAGAGAGAAGTAAGGACTAAAAGAGTGGAGAGGAGAAGTAAGTAATAGAAGAGAGCAGAAGTGAAAAGATTAGAGGTGAGGAGAAGTAAGGAAGAGAAGAGAGGAGAGGAGAAGTAAGGAAGAAAGGAGATTAGCGGAGAGGAGAATTAAGGAAGAGAGGGGAGGAGAGGAGAGCAGAAGAAAGGAAGAGAGGAGAAGAGAGGAGAAATAAGGAAGAGATGATAGGAGAAGAGATGAGAGGAGATGAGAGGAGAACTAAGGAAGAGAGTAGAAAAGAAGAGAGGAGAGGGGAGAAGAATTAAGGAGGAAAGGATAGGAGAGGAGAAGTAACGAAGAGAGGAGTGGATAAGAGAGGAGAAGTAAGGAGTAGAAGAGATGACAGCAGAAGTAAGGAACAGAAGAGAGGAGAAGAGAGGAGAGGAGAAGAAAGGAAGAGAAGAGAGGAGATGAGTAGTAAGGAAGAGAGGAGCGGAGAAGAGAGGAGTAGTAAGGATTAGAAGAGGAGAGGAGAAGCAAGTAAGGGAAGAGAAGAGAGATGAGGAGAGGAAAAGTAAGGAAAAGACGAGAGGAGAAGAGAGAAGAGGACAGGATGGGAAAACAAGGAAGAGAAGAGTGAAGAGGACAATTAAGGAAGAGAGGAGCAGAGAAGAGAGAAGTAAGGACTAAAAGAGTGGAGAGGAGAAGTAAGTAATAGAAGAGAGCAGAAGTGAAAAGATTAGAGGTGAGGAGAAGTAAGGAAGAGAAGAGAGGAGAGGAGAAGTAAGGAAGAAAGGAGATTAGCGGAGAGGAGAATTAAGGAAGAGAGGGGAGGAGAGGAGAGCAGAAGAAAGGAAGAGAAGAGAGGAGAAGAGAGGAGAAATAAGGAAGAGATGATAGGAGAAGAGATGAGAGGAGATGAGAGGAGAACTAAGGAAGAGAGTAGAAAAGAAGAGAGGAGAGGGGAGAAGAATTAAGGAGGAAAGGATAGGAGAGGAGAAGTAACGAAGAGAGGAGTGGATAAGAGAGGAGAAGTAAGGAGTAGAAGAGATGACAGAGGAAGTAAGGAACAGAAGAGAGGAGAAGAGAGGAGAGGAGAAGAAAGGAAGAGAGGAGAGGAGAAGAAAGGAAGAGAAGAGAGGAGATGCGTAGTAAGGAAGAGAGGAGCGGAGAAGAGAGGAGTAGTGAGGATTAGAAGAGGAGAGGAGAAGCAAGTAAGGAAGAGAAGAGAGATGAGGAGAGGAAAAGTAAGGAAGAGAGGAGAGGAGCAGAAAGGAAGAGAAGAGAGGAGATGAGTAGTAAGGAAGAGAGGAGCGGAGAAGAGAGGAGTAGTAAGGATTAGAAGAGGAGAGGAGAAGCAAGTAAGGAAGAGAAGAGAGATGAGGAGAGGAAAAGTAAGGAAAAGACGAGAGGAGAAGAGAGAAGAGGACAGGATGGGAAAACAAGGAAGAGAAGAGTGAAGAGGACAATTAAGGAAGAGAGGAGCAGAGAAGAGAGAAGTAAGGACTAAAAGAGTGGAGAGGAGAAGTAAGTAATAGAGAGAGCAGAAGTGAAAAGATTAGAGGTGAGGAGAAGTAAAGAAGAGAAGAGAGGAGAGGAGAAGTAAGGAAGAAAGGAGATTAGCGGAGAGGAGAATTAAGGAAGAGAGGGGAGGAGAGGAGAGCAGAAGAAAGGAAGAGAAGAGAGGAGAAGAGAGGAGAAATAAGGAAGAGATGATAGGAGAAGAGATGAGAGGAGATGAGAGGAGAACTAAGGAAGAGAGTAGAAAAGAAGAGAGGAGAGGGGAGAAGAATTAAGGAGGAAAGGATAGGAGAGGAGAAGTAACGAAGAGAGGAGTGGATAAGAGAGGAGAAGTAAGGAGTAGAAGAGATGACAGCAGAAGTAAGGAACAGAAGAGAGGAGAAGAGAGGAGAGGAGAAGAAAGGAAGAGAAGAGAGGAGATGAGTAGTAAGGAAGAGAGGAGCGGAGAAGAGAGGAGTAGTAAGGATTAGAAGAGGAGAGGAGAAGCAAGTAAGGGAAGAGAAGAGAGATGAGGAGAGGAAAAGTAAGGAAAAGACGAGAGGAGAAGAGAGAAGAGGACAGGATGGGAAAACAAGGAAGAGAAGAGTGAAGAGGACAATTAAGGAAGAGAGGAGCAGAGAAGAGAGAAGTAAGGACTAAAAGAGTGGAGAGGAGAAGTAAGTAATAGAAGAGAGCAGAAGTGAAAAGATTAGAGGTGAGGAGAAGTAAGGAAGAGAAGAGAGGAGAGGAGAAGTAAGGAAGAAAGGAGATTAGCGGAGAGGAGAATTAAGGAAGAGAGGAGAGGAGAGCAGAAGAAAGGAAGAGAAGAGAGGAGAAGAGAGGAGAAATAAGGAAGAGATGATAGGAGAAGAGATGAGAGGAGATGAGAGGAGAACTAAGGAAGAGAGTAGAAAAGAAGAGAGGAGAGGGGAGAAGAATTAAGGAGGAAAGGATAGGAGAGGAGAAGTAACGAAGAGAGGAGTGGATAAGAGAGGAGAAGTAAGGAGTAGAAGAGATGACAGCAGAAGTAAGGAACAGAAGAGAGGAGAAGAGAGAAGAGGAGAAGAAAGGAAGAGAAGAGAGGAGATGAGTAGTAAGGAAGAGATGAGCGGAGAAGAGAGGAGATGAGTAGTAAGTAAGAGAGGAGCGGAGAAGAGAGGAGTAGTAAGGATTAGAAGAGGAGAGGAGTAGTAAGGATTAGAAGAGGAGAGGAGAAGCAAGTAAGGAAGAGAAGAGAGATGAGGAGAGGAAAAGTAAGGAAAAGACGAGAGGAGAAGAGAGAAGAGGACAGGATGGGAAAACAAGGAAGAGAAGAGTGAAGAGGACAATTAAGGAAGAGAGGAGCAGAGAAGAGAGAAGTAAGGACTAAAAGAGTGGAGAGGAGAAGTAAGTAATAGAAGAGAGCAGAAGTGAAAAGATTAGAGGTGAGGAGAAGTAAGGAAGAGAAGAGAGGAGAGGAGAAGTAAGGAAGAAAGGAGATTAGCGGAGAGGAGAATTAAGGAAGAGAGGGGAGGAGAGGAGAGCAGAAGAAAGGAAGAGAAGAGAGGAGAAGAGAGGAGAAATAAGGAAGAGATGATAGGAGAAGAGATGAGAGGAGATGAGAGGAGAACTAAGGAAGAGAGTAGAAAAGAAGAGAGGAGAGGGGAGAAGAATTAAGGAGGAAAGGATAGGAGAGGAGAAGTAACGAAGAGAGGAGTGGATAAGAGAGGAGAAGTAAGGAGTAGAAGAGATGACAGCAGAAGTAAGGAACAGAAGAGAGGAGAAGAGAGGAGAGGAGAAGAAAGGAAGAGAAGAGAGGAGATGAGTAGTAAGGAAGAGAGGAGCGGAGAAGAGAGGAGTAGTAAGGATTAGAAGAGGAGAGGAGAAGCAAGTAAGGGAAGAGAAGAGAGATGAGGAGAGGAAAAGTAAGGAAAAGACGAGAGGAGAAGAGAGAAGAGGACAGGATGGGAAAACAAGGAAGAGAAGAGTGAAGAGGACAATTAAGGAAGAGAGGAGCAGAGAAGAGAGAAGTAAGGACTAAAAGAGTGGAGAGGAGAAGTAAGTAATAGAAGAGAGCAGAAGTGAAAAGATTAGAGGTGAGGAGAAGTAAGGAAGAGAGGAGAGGAGAAGTAAGGAAGAAAGGAGATTAGCGGAGAGGAGAATTAAGGAAGAGAGGGGAGGAGAGGAGAGCAGAAGAAAGGAAGAGAAGAGAGGAGAAATAAGGAAGAGATGATAGGAGAGGAGATGAGAGGAGAACTAAGGAAGAGAGTAGAAAAGAAGAGAGGAGAGGGGAGAAGAATTAAGGAGGAAAGGATAGGAGAGGAGAAGTAACGAAGAGAGGAGTGGATAAGAGAGGAGAAGTAAGGAGTAGAAGAGATGACAGCAGAAGTAAGGAACAGAAGAGAGGAGAAGAGAGAGAGGAGAAGAAAGGAAGAGAAGAGAGGAGATGAGTAGTAAGGAAGAGAGGAGCGGAGAAGAGAGGAGTAGTAAGGATTAGAAGAGGAGAGGAGAAGCAAGTAAGGGAAGAGAAGAGAGATGAGGAGAGGAAAAGTAAGGAAAAGACGAGAGGAGAAGAGAGAAGAGGACAGGATGGGAAAACAAGGAAGAGAAGAGTGAAGAGGACAATTAAGGAAGAGAGGAGCAGAGAAGAGAGAAGTAAGGACTAAAAGAGTGGAGAGGAGAAGTAAGTAATAGAAGAGAGCAGAAGTGAAAAGATTAGAGGTGAGGAGAAGTAAGGAAGAGAAGAGAGGAGAAGTAAGGAAGAAAGGAGATTAGCGGAGAGGAGAATTAAGGAAGAGAGGGGAGGAGAGGAGAGCAGAAGAAAGGAAGAGAAGAGAGGAGAAGAGAGGAGAAATAAGGAAGAGATGATAGGAGAAGAGATGAGAGGAGATGAGAGGAGAACTAAGGAAGAGAGTAGAAAAGAAGAGAGGAGAGGGGAGAAGAATTAAGGAGGAAAGGATAGGAGAGGAGAAGTAACGAAGAGAGGAGTGGATAAGAGAGGAGAAGTAAGGAGTAGAAGAGATGACAGCAGAAGTAAGGAACAGAAGAGAGGAGAAGAGAGGAGAGGAGAAGAAAGGAAGAGAGAAGAGAAGAAAGGAAGAGAAGAGAGGAGATGAGTAGTAAGGAAGAGAGGAGCGGAGAAGAGAGGAGTAGTAAGGATTAGAAGAGGAGAGGAGAAGCAAGTAAGGAAGAAGAGAAGAGAGATGAGGAGAAGAAAGGAAGAGAAGAGAGGAGTAGTAAGGAAGAGAGGAGGAGAAGAGAGAAGTAAGGATTAGAAGAGGAGAGGAGAAGCAAGTAAGGGAAGAGAAGAGAGATGAGGAGAGGAAAATTAAGGAAAAGACGAGAGGAGAAGAGAAGAAGAGGACAGGGAAAACAAGAAGAGTGAAGAGGACAATTAAGGAAGAGAGGAGCAGAGAAGAGAGAAGTAAGGACTAAAAGTGTGGAAGGAGAAGTAAGTAATAGAAGAGAGTAGAAGTGAAAAGATTAGAGGTGAGGAGACGTAAAGAAGAGAAGAGAGGAGAGGAGAAGTAAGGAAGAAAGGAGATTAGCGGAGAGGAGAATTAAGGAAGAGAGGGGAGGAGAGGAGAGCAGAAGAAAGGAAGAGAAGAGAGGAGAAGAGAGGAGAAATAAGGAAGAGATGATAGGAGAAGAGATGAGAGGAGATGAGAGGAGAACTAAGGAAGAGAGTAGAAAAGAAGAGAGGAGAGGGGAGAAGAATTAAGGAGGAAAGGATAGGAGAGGAGAAGTAACGAAGAGAGGAGTGGATAAGAGAGGAGAAGTAAGGAGTAGAAGAGATGACAGCAGAAGTAAGGAACAGAAGAGAGGAGAAGAGAGGAGAGGAGAAGAAAGGAAGAGAAGAGAGGAGATGAGTAGTAAGGAAGAGAGGAGCGGAGAAGAGAGGAGTAGTAAGGATTAGAAGAGGAGAGGAGAAGCAAGTAAGGGAAGAGAAGAGAGATGAGGAGAGGAAAAGTAAGGAAAAGACGAGAGGAGAAGAGAGAAGAGGACAGGATGGGAAAACAAGGAAGAGAAGAGTGAAGAGGACAATTAAGGAAGAGAGGAGCAGAGAAGAGAGAAGTAAGGACTAAAAGAGTGGAGAGGAAAAGTAAGTAATAGAAGAGAGCAGAAGTGAAAAGATTAGAGGTGAGGAGAAGTAAGGAAGAGAAGAGAGGAGAGGAGAAGTAAGGAAGAAAGGAGATTAGCGGAGAGGAGAATTAAGGAAGAGAGGGGAGGAGAGGAGAGCAGAAGAAAGGAAGAGAAGAGAGGAGAAGAGAGGAGAAATAAGGAAGAGATGATAGGAGAAGAGATGAGAGGAGATGAGAGGAGAACTAAGGAAGAGAGTAGAAAAGAAGAGAGGAGAGGGGAGAAGAATTAAGGAGGAAAGGATAGGAGAGGAGAAGTAACGAAGAGAGGAGTGGATAAGAGAGGAGAAGTAAGGAGTAGAAGAGATGACAGCAGAAGTAAGGAACAGAAGAGAGGAGAAGAGAGGAGAGGAGAAGAAAGGAAGAGAAGAGAGGAGATGAGTAGTAAGGAAGAGAGGAGCGGAGAAGAGAGGAGTAGTAAGGATTAGAAGAGGAGAGGAGAAGCAAGTAAGGGAAGAGAAGAGAGATGAGGAGAGGAAAAGTAAGGAAAAGACGAGAGGAGAAGAGAGAAGAGGACAGGATGGGAAAACAAGGAAGAGAAGAGTGAAGAGGACAATTAAGGAAGAGAGGAGCAGAGAAGAGAGAAGTAAGGACTAAAAGAGTGGAGAGGAGAAGTAAGTAATAGAAGAGAGCAGAAGTGAAAAGATTAGAGGTGAGGAGAAGTAAGGAAGAGAAGAGAGGAGAGGAGAAGTAAGGAAGAAAGGAGATTAGCGGAGAGGAGAATTAAGGAAGAGAGGGGAGGAGAGGAGAGCAGAAGAAAGGAAGAGAGGAGAAGAGAGGAGAAATAAGGAAGAGATGATAGGAGAAGAGATGAGAGGAGATGAGAGGAGAACTAAGGAAGAGAGTAGAAAAGAAGAGAGGAGAGGGGAGAAGAATTAAGGAGGAAAGGATAGGAGAGGAGAAGTAACGAAGAGAGGAGTGGATAAGAGAGGAGAAGTAAGGAGTAGAAGAGATGACAGCAGAAGTAAGGAACAGAAGAGAGGAGAAGAGAGGAGAGGAGAAGAAAGGAAGAGAAGAGAGGAGATGAGTAGTAAGGAAGAGAGGAGCGGAGAAGAGAGGAGTAGTGAGGATTAGAAGAGGAGAGGAGAAGCAAGTAAGGGAAGAGAAGAGAGATGAGGAGAGGAAAAGTAAGGAAAAGACGAGAGGAGAAGAGAGAAGAGGACAGGATGGGAAAACAAGGAAGAGAAGAGTGAAGAGGACAATTAAGGAAGAGAGGAGCAGAGAAGAGAGAAGTAAGGACTAAAAGAGTGGAGAGGAGAAGTAAGTAATAGAAGAGAGCAGAAGTGAAAAGATTAGAGGTGAGGAGAAGTAAGGAAGAGAAGAGAGGAGAGGAGAAGTAAGGAAGAAAGGAGATTAGCGGAGAGGAGAATTAAGGAAGAGAGGGGAGGAGAGGAGAGCAGAAGAAAGGAAGAGAGGAGAAGAGAGGAGAAATAAGGAAGAGATGATAGGAGAAGAGATGAGAGGAGATGAGAGGAGAACTAAGGAAGAGAGTAGAAAAGAAGAGAGGAGAGGGGAGAAGAATTAAGGAGGAAAGGATAGGAGAGGAGAAGTAACGAAGAGAGGAGTGGATAAGAGAGGAGAAGTAAGGAGTAGAAGAGATGACAGCAGAAGTAAGGAACAGAAGAGAGGAGAAGAGAGGAGAGGAGAAGAAAGGAAGAGAAGAGAGGAGATGAGTAGTAAGGAAGAGAGGAGCGGAGAAGAGAGGAGTAGTAAGGATTAGAAGAGAGAGAAGCAAGTAAGGGAAGAGAAGAGAGATGAGGAGAGGAAAAGTAAGGAAAAGACGAGAGGAGAAGAGAGAAGAGGACAGGATGGGAAAACAAGGAAGAGAAGAGTGAAGAGGACAATTAAGGAAGAGAGGAGCAGAGAAGAGAGAAGTAAGGACTAAAAGAGTGGAGAGGAGAAGTAAGTAATAGAAGAGAGCAGAAGTGAAAAGATTAGAGGTGAGGAGAAGTAAGGAAGAGAAGAGAGGAGAGGAGAAGTAAGGAAGAAAGGAGATTAGCGGAGAGGAGAATTAAGGAAGAGAGGGGAGGAGAGGAGAGCAGAAGAAAGGAAGAGAAGAGAGGAGAAGAGAGGAGAAATAAGGAAGAGATGATAGGAGAAGAGATGAGAGGAGATGAGAGGAGAACTAAGGAAGAGAGTAGAAAAGAAGAGAGGAGAGGGGAGAAGAATTAAGGAGGAAAGGATAGGAGAGGAGAAGTAACGAAGAGAGGAGTGGATAAGAGAGGAGAAGTAAGGAGTAGAAGAGATGACAGCAGAAGTAAGGAACAGAGAGAGGAGAAGAGAGGAGAGGAGAAGAAAGGAAGAGAAGAGAGGAGATGAGTAGTAAGGAAGAGAGGAGCGGAGAAGAGAGGAGTAGTAGGATTAGAAGAGGAGAGGAGAAGCAAGTAAGGGAAGAGAAGAGAGATGAGGAGAGGAAAAGTAAGGAAAAGACGAGAGGAGAAGAGAGAAGAGGACAGGATGGGAAAACAAGGAAGAGAAGAGTGAAGAGGACAATTAAGGAAGAGAGAGAGGAGCAGAGAGAGAGAAGTAAGGACTAAAAGAGTGGAGAGGAGAAGTAAGTAATAGAAGAGAGCAGAAGTGAAAAGATTAGAGGTGAGGAGAAGTAAGGAAGAGAAGAGAGGAGAGGAGAAGTAAGGAAGAAAGGAGATTAGCGGAGAGGAGAATTAAGAGAGGGGAGGAGAGGAGAGCAGAAGAAAGGAAGAGAAGAGAGGAGAAGAGAGGAGAAATAAGGAAGAGATGATAGGAGAAGAGATGAGAGGAGATGAGAGGAGAACTAAGGAAGAGAGTAGAAAAGAAGAGAGGAGAGGGGAGAAGAATTAAGGAGGAAAGGATAGGAGAGAGAAAACGAAGAGAGGAGTGGATAAGAGAGGAGAAGTAAGGAGTAGAAGAGATGACAGCAGAAGTAAGGAACAGAAGAGAGGAGAAGAGAGGAGAGGAGAAGAAAGGAAGAGAAGAGAGGAGATGAGTAGTAAGGAAGAGAGGAGCGAGAGAAGAGAGGAGTAGTGATGGATTAGAAGAGGAGAGGAGAAGCAAGTAAGGGAAGAGAAGAGAGATGAGGAGAGGAAAAGTAAGGAAAAGACGAGAGGAGAAGAGAGAAGAGGACAGGATGGGAAAACAAGGAAGAGAAGAGTGAAGAGGACAATTAAGGAAGAGAGGAGCAGAGAAGAGAGAAGTAAGGACTAAAAGAGTGGAGAGGAGAAGTAATAGAAGAGAGCAGAAGTGAAAAGATTAGAGGTGAGGAGAAGTAAGGAAGAGAAGAGAGGAGAGGAGAAGTAAGGAAGAAAGGAGATTAGCGGAGAGGAGAATTAAGGAAGAGAGGGGAGGAGAGGAGAGCAGAAGAAAGGAAGAGAAGAGAGGAGAAGAGAGGAGAAATAAGGAAGAGATGATAGGAGAAGAGATGAGAGGAGATGAGAGGAGAACTAAGGAAGAGAGTAGAAAAGAAGAGAGGAGAGGGGAGAAGAATTAAGGAGGAAAGGATAGGAGAGGAGAAGTAAGGAAGAGAAGAGATGACAGCAGAAGTAAGGAACAGAAGAGAGGAGAAGAGAGGAGAAGAAAGGAAGAGAAGAGAGGAGATGAGTAGTAAGGAAGAGAGGAGCGGAGAAGAGAGGAGTAGTAAGGATTAGAAGAGGAGAGGAGAAGCAAGTAAGGGAAGAGAAGAGAGATGAGGAGAGGAAAAGTAAGGAAAAGACGAGAGGAGAAGAGAGAAGAGGACAGGATGGGAAAACAAGGAAGAGAAGAGTGAAGAGGACAATTAAGGAAGAGAGGAGCAGAGAAGAGAGAAGTAAGGAAAAGAGTGGAGAGGAGAAGTAAGTAATAGAAGAGAGCAGAAGTGAAAAGATTAGAGGTGAGGAGAAGTAAGGAAGAGAAGAGAGGAGAGGAGAAGTAAGGAAGAAAGGAGATTAGCGGAGAGGAGAATTAAGGAAGAGAGGGGAGGAGAGGAGAGCAGAAGAAAGGAAGAGAAGAGAGGAGAAGAGAGGAGAAATAAGGAAGAGATGATAGGAGAAGAGATGAGAGGAGATGAGAGGAGAACTAAGGAAGAGAGTAGAAAAGAAGAGAGGAGAGGGGAGAAGAATTAAGGAGGAAAGGATAGGAGAGGAGAAGTAACGAAGAGAGGAGTGGATAAGAGAGGAGAAGTAAGGAGTAGAAGAGATGACAGCAGAAGTAAGGAACAGAAGAGAGGAGAAGAGAGGAGAGGAGAAGAAAGAAGAGAAGAGAGGAGATGAGTAGTAAGGAGAAGAGAGGAGCGGAGAAGAGAGGAGTAGAGGATTAGAGGAGAGGAGAAGAATTAGAAGAGGAGAGGAGAAGCAAGTATAAGAAGAGAGATGAGGAGAAGAAAAGTAAGGAAAAGACGAGAGGAGAAGAGAGAAGAGGACAGGATGGGAAAACAAGGAGAGAAGAGTGAAGAGGACAATTAAGGAAGAGAGGAGCAGAGAAGAGAGAAGTAAGGACTAAAAGAGTGGAGAGGAGAAGTAATAGAAGAGAGCAGAAGTGAAAAGATTAGAGGTGAGGAGAAGTAAGGAAGAGAAGAGAGGAGAGGAGAAGTAAGGAAGAAAGGAGATTAGCGGAGAGGAGAATTAAGGAAGAGAGGGGAGGAGAGGAGAGCAGAAGAAGAAAGAAGAGAAGAGAGGAGAAGAGAGGAGAAATAAGGAAGAGATGATAGGAGAAGAGATGAGAGGAGATGAGAGGAGAACTAAGGAAGAGAGTAGAAAAGAAGAGAGGAGAGGGCAGAAGAATTAAGGAGGAAAGGATAGGAGAGGAGAAGTAACGAAGAGAGGAGTGGATAAGAGAGGAGAAGTAAGGAGTAGAAGAGATGACAGCAGAAGTAAGGAACAGAAGAGAGGAGAGGAAAGGAGAAGAAAGGAAGAGAAGAGAGGAGCAGTAAGGAAGAGAGGAGCGGAGAAGAGAGGAGTAGTAAGGATTAGAAGAGGAGAGGAGAAGCAAGTAAGGGAAGAGAAGAGAGATGAGGAGAGGAAAAGTAAGGAAAAGACGAGAGGAGAAGAGAGAAGAGGACAGGATGGGAAAACAAGGAAGAGAAGAGTGAAGAGGACAATTAAGGAAGAGAGGAGCAGAGAAGAGAGAAGTAAGGACTAAAAGAGTGGAGAGGAGAAGTAAGTAATAGAAGAGAGCAGAAGTGAAAGGATTAGAGGTGAGGAGAAGTAAGGAAGAGAAGAGAGGAGAGGAGAAGTAAGGAAGAAAGGAGATTAGCGGAGAGGAGAATTAAGGAAGAGAGGGGAGGAGAGGAGAGGAGAAGAAAGGAAGAGAAGAGAGGAGATGAGTAGTAAGGAAGGAGAGATAGGAGGAGAAGAGAAGAGAGGTAGAGAGGAAGAGGAGAAGAGAGGAGTAAAGAGGATTAGAGAGGATAGGAGAAGCAAGTAAGGGAAGAGAAGAGAGATGAGGAGAGAGAAAAAGTAAGGAAAAGACGAGAGGAGAAGAAGAGGACAGGATGGGAAAACAAGGAAGAGAAGAGTGAAGGGGACAATTAAGGAAGAGAGGAGCAGAGAAGAGAGAAGTAAGGACTAAAAGAGTGGAGAGGAGAAGTAATTAACAGAAGAGGGCAGAAGTGAAAGGATTAGAGGTGAGGAGAAGTAAGGAAGAGAAGAGAGGAGAGGAGAAATAAGGAAGAAAGGAGATTAGCGGAGAGGAGAATTAAGGAAGAGAGGGAGGAGAGGAGAGCAGAAGAGAGAAGAGAAGAGAGAGAGAGAGAGAAATAAGGAAGAGATGATAGGAGAAGAGATGAGAGGAGAAGAGAGGAGAACTAAGGAAGAGAGTAGAAAAGAAGAGAGGAGAGGGGGAGAAGAATTAAGGAGGAAAGGATAGGAGAGAGGAGAAGAAGGAGTAGAAGAGATGACAGCAGAAGTAAGGAACAGAAGAGAGGAGAATAGAGGAGAGGAAAGGAAGAGAAGAGAGGAGATGAGTAGTAAGGAAGAGAGGAGCGGAGAAGAGAGGAGTAGTAAGGATTAGAAGAGGAGAGGAGAAGCAAGTAAGGGAAGAGAAGAGAGAGAGGAGATGAGTAGTAAGGAAAAGACGAGAGGAGAAGAGAGAAGAGGACAGGATGGGAAAACAAGGAAGAGAAGAGTGAAGAGGACAATTAAGGAAGAGAGGAGCAGAGAAGAGAGAAGTAAGGACTAAAAGAGTGGAGAGGAGAAGTAAGTAATAGAAGAGAGCAGAAGTGAAAAGATTAGAGGTGAGGAGAAGTAAGGAAGAGAAGAGAGGAGAGGAGAAGTAAGGAAGAAAGGAGATTAGCGGAGAGGAGAATTAAGGAAGAGAGGGGAGGAGAGGAGAGCAGAAGAAAGGAAGAGAAGAGAGGAGAAGAGAGGAGAAATAAGGAAGAGATGATAGGAGAAGAGATGAGAGGAGATGAGAGGAGAACTAAGGAAGAGAGTAGAAAAGAAGAGAGGAGAGGGCAGAAGAATTAAGGAGGAAAGGATAGGAGAGGAGAAGTAACGAAGAGAGGAGTGGATAAGAGAGGAGAAGTAAGGAGTAGAAGAGATGACAGCAGAAGTAAGGAACAGAAGAGAGGAGAAGAGAGGAGAGGAGAAGAAAGGAAGAGAGAGGAGATGAGTAGTAAGGAAGAGAGGAGCGGAGAAGAGAGGAGTAGTAAGGATTAGAAGAGGAGAGGAGAAGCAAGTAAGGGAAGAGAAGAGAGATGAGGAGAGGAAAAGTAAGGAAAAGACGAGAGGAGAAGAGAGAAGAGGACAGGATGGGAAAACAAGGAAGAGAAGAGTGAAGAGGACAATTAAGGAAGAGAGGAGCAGAGAAGAGAGAAGTAAGGACTAAAAGAGTGGAGAGGAGAAGTAAGTAATAGAAGAGAGCAGAAGTGAAAAGATTAGAGGTGAGGAGAAGTAAGGAAGAGAAGAGAGGAGAGGAGAAGTAAGGAAGAAAGGAGATTAGCGGAGAGGAGAATTAAGGAAGAGAGGGGAGGAGAGGAGAGCAGAAGAAAGGAAGAGAAGAGAGGAGAAGAGAGGAGAAATAAGGAAGAGATGATAGGAGAAGAGATGAGAGGAGATGAGAGGAGAACTAAGGAAGAGAGTAGAAAAGAAGAGAGGAGAGGGGAGAAGAATTAAGGAGGAAAGGATAGGAGAGGAGAAGTAACGAAGAGAGGAGTGGATAAGAGAGGAGAAGTAAGGAGTAGAAGAGATGACAGCAGAAGTAAGGAACAGAAGAGAGGAGAAGAGAGGAGAGGAGAAGAAAGGAAGAGAAGAGAGGAGATGAGTAGTAAGGAAGAGAGGAGCGGAGAAGAGAGGAGAGGAGAGGAGTAGTAAGTATTAGAAGAGGAGAGGAGAAGCAAGTAAGGGAAGAGAAGAGAGATGAGGAGAGGAAAAGTAAGGAAAAGACGAGAGGAGAAGAGAGAAGAGGACAGGATGGGAAAACAAGGAAGAGAAGAGTGAAGAGGACAATTAAGGAAGAGAGGAGCAGAGAAGAGAGAAGTAAGGACTAAAAGAGTGGAGAGGAGAAGTAATAGAAGAGAGCAGAAGTGAAAAGATTAGAGGTGAGGAGAAGTAAGGAAGAGAGAGAGGAGAAGTAAGGAAGAAAGGAGATTAGCGGAGAGGAGAATTAAGGAAGAGAGGGGAGGAGAGGAGAGCAGAAGAAAGGAAGAGAAGAGAGGAGAAGAGAGGAGAAATAAGGAAGAGATGATAGGAGAAGAGATGAGAGGAGATGAGAGGAGAACTAAGGAAGAGAGTAGAAAAGAAGAGAGGAGAGGGGAGAAGAATTAAGGAGGAAAGGATAGGAGAGGAGAAGTAACGAAGAGAGGAGTGGATAAGAGAGGAGAAGTAAGGAGTAGAAGAGATGACAGCAGAAGTAAGGAACAGAAGAGAGGAGAAGAGTAGTAAGGAAGAGAGGAGCGGAGAAGAGAGGAGTAGTGAGGATTAGAAGAGGAGAGGAGAAGCAAGTAAGGGAAGAGAAGAGAGATGAGGAGAGGAAAAGTAAGGAAAAGACGAGAGGAGAAGAGAGAAGAGGACAGGATGGGAAAACAAGGAAGAGAAGAGTGAAGAGGACAATTAAGGAAGAGAGGAGCAGAGAAGAGAGAAGTAAGGACTAAAAGAGTGGAGAGGAGGAGAAGTAATTAATAGAAGAGGAAGAGAAGAGAGGAGGGAAAAAAAGAAAGATTAGAGGAGAGGAGAAGTAAGGAAGGAAGAGAGGAGAGGAGAAGTAAGAAGAAAAAGATGAGAGGAGAGGAGAATAGGGAAGAGAGGGGAGGAGAGGAGAGGAGAAGAAAGAGAGAGGAAGAAGAGAGGGAGAGGAGTAGTAAGGAATGAGAGGAGGAGGAGGAAGAGAGGAGTAAAGAGGATTAGAAGAGGAGAGAGAAGCAAGTAAGGGAAAGAGAGAGAGATGAGGAAGAGAAAAAGTAAGGAAGAGAAGAGAGGAGAAGAGAGGAGAAATAGGGAAAACAAGGAAGAGAAGAGTGAAGAGGACAATTAAGGAAGAGAGGAGCAGAGAAGAGAGAAGTAAGGACTAAAAGAGTGGAGAGGAGAAGTAAGTAATAGAAGAGAGCAGAAGTGAAAAGATTAGAGGTGAGGAGAAGTAAGGAAGAGAAGAGAGGAGAGGAGAAGTAAGGAAGAAAGGAGATTAGCGGAGAGGAGAATTAAGGAAGAGAGGGGAGGAGAGGAGAGCAGAGAAAGAAGAGAAGAGAGGAGAAGAGAGGAGAAATAAGGAAGAGATGATAGGAGAAGAGATGAGAGGAGATGAGAGGAGAACTAAGGAAGAGAGTAGAAAAGAAGAGAGGAGAAGTAAGGAGTAGAAGAGATGACAGCAGAAGTAAGGAACAGAAGAGAGGAGAAGAGAGGAGAGGAGAAGAAAGGAAGAGAAGAGAGGAGATGAGTAGTAAGGAAGAGAGGAGCGGAGAAGAGAGGAGTAGTAAGGATTAGAAGAGGAGAGGAGAAGCAAGTAAGGGAAGAGAAGAGAGATGAGGAGAGGAAAAGTAAGGAAAAGACGAGAGGAGAAGAGAGAAGAGGACAGGATGGGAAAACAAGGAAGAGAAGAGTGAAGAGGACAATTAAGGAAGAGAGGAGCAGAGAAGAGAGAAGTAAGGACTAAAAGAGTGGAGAGGAGAAGTAAGTAATAGAAGAGAGCAGAAGTGAAAAGATTAGAGGTGAGGAGAAGTAAGGAAGAGAAGAGAGGAGAGGAGAAGTAAGGAAGAAAGGAGATTAGCGGAGAGGAGAATTAAGGATTAGAAGAGGGGAGGAGAGGAGAGCAGAAGAAAGGAAGAGAAGAGAGGAGAAGAGAGGAGAAATAAGGAAGAGATGATAGGAGAAGAGATGAGAGGAGATGAGAGGAGAACTAAGGAAGAGAGTAGAAAAGAAGAGAGGAGAGGGGAGAAGAATTAAGGAGGAAAGGATAGGAGAGGAGAAGTAACGAAGAGAGGAGTGGATAAGAGAGGAGAAGTAAGGAGTAGAAGAGATGACAGCAGAAGTAAGGAACAGAAGAGAGGAGAAGAGAGGAGAGGAGAAGAAAGGAAGAGAGGAGATGAGTAGTAAGGAAGAGAGGAGCGGAGAAGAGAGGAGTAGTAAGGATTAGAAGAGGAGAGGAGAAGCAAGTAAGGGAAGAGAAGAGAGATGAGGAGAGGAAAAGTAAGGAAAAGACGAGAGGAGAAGAGAGAAGAGGACAGGATGGGAAAACAAGGAAGAGAAGAGTGAAGAGTGAAGAGGACAATTAAGGAAGAGAGGAGCAGAGAAGAGAGAAGTAAGGACTAAAAGAGTGGAGAGGAGAAGTAAGTAATAGAAGAGAGCAGAAGTGAAAAGATTAGAGGTGAGGAGAAGTAAGGAAGAGAAGAGAGGAGAGGAGAAGTAAGGAAGAAAGGAGATTAGCGGAGAGGAGAATTAAGGAAGAGAGGGGAGGAGAGGAGAGCAGAAGAAAGGAAGAGAAGAGAGGAGAAGAGAGGAGAAATAAGGAAGAGATGATAGGAGAAGAGATGAGAGGAGATGAGAGGAGAACTAAGGAAGAGAGTAGAAAAGAGAGAGGAGAGGGGAGAAGAATTAAGGAGGAAAGGATAGGAGAGGAGAAGTAACGAAGAGAGGAGTGGATAAGAGAGGAGAAGTAAGGAGTAGAAGAGATGACAGCAGAAGTAAGGAACAGAAGAGAGGAGAAGAGAGGAGAAATAAGGAAGAGAAGAGAGGAGATGAGTAGTATAGAGGGGAGGAGAAGAAAGGAAGAGAAGAGAGGAGATGAGTAATATAGAAGAGAGGAGCGCAGAAGAGAGGAATAGTGAGGATTAGAAGAGGAGAGGAGAAGCAAGTAAGGGAAGAGAAGAGAGATGAGGAGAGGAAAAGTAAGGAAAAGACGAGAGGAGAAGAGAAGAGGACAGGATGGGAAAACAAGGAAGAGAAGAGTGAAGAGGACAATTAAGGAAGAGAGGAGCAGAGAAGAGAGAAGTAAGGACTAAAAGAGTGGAGAGGAGAAGAAAGTAATAGAAGAGAGCAGAAGTGAAAAGATTAGAGGTGAGGAGAAGTAAGGAAGAGAAGAGAGGAGAGGAGAAGTAAGGAAGAAAGGAGATTAGCGGAGAGGAGAATTAAGGAAGAGAGGGGAGGAGAGGAGAGCAGAAGAAAGAAGAGAAGAGAGGAGAAGAGAGGAGAAATAAGGAAGAGATGATAGGAGAAGAGATGAGAGGAGATGAGAGGAGAACTAAGGAAGAGAGTAGAAAAGAAGAGAGGAGAGGGGAGAAGAATTAAGGAGGAAAGGATAGGAGAGGAGAAGTAACGAAGAGAGGAGTGGATAAGAGAGGAGAAGTAAGGAGTAGAGAGATGACAGCAGAAGTAAGGAACAGAAGAGAGGAGAAGAGAGGAGAGGAGAAGAAAGGAAGAGAAGAGAGGAGAGTAGATGAGGAGTAGGAAGAGAGGAGAGCGGAGAAGAGAGGAGTAGTAAGGATTAGAAGAGGAGAGGAGAAGCAAGTAAGGGAAGAGAAGAGAGATGAGGAGAGGAAAAGTAAGGAAAAGACGAGAGGAGAAGAGAGAAGAGGACAGGATGGGAAAACAAGGAAGAGAAGAGTGAAGAGGACAATTAAGGAAGAGAGGAGCAGAGAAGAGAGAAGTAAGGACTAAAAGAGTGGAGAGGAGAAGTAAGTAATAGAAGAGAGCAGAAGTGAAAAGATTAGAGGTGAGGAGAGTAAGGAAGAGAAGAGAGGAGAGGAGAAGTAAGGAAGAAAGGAGATTAGCGGAGAGGAGAATTAAGGAAGAGAGGGGAGGAGAGGAGAGCAGAAGAAAGGAAGAGAAGAGAGAAGAGAGGAGAAATAAGGAAGAGATGATAGGAGAAGAGATGAGAGGAGATGAGAGGAGAACTAAGGAAGAGAGTAGAAAAGAAGAGAGGAGAGGGGAGAAGAATTAAGGAGGAAAGGATAGGAGAGGAGAAGTAACGAAGAGAAGAGAGGAGTGGATAAGAGAGGAGAAGTAAGGAGTAGAAGAGATGACAGCAGAAGTAAGGAACAGAAGAGAGGAGAGGAGAAGAAAGGAAGAGAAGAGAGGAGATGAGTAGTAAGGAAGAGAGGAGCGGAGAAGAGAGGAGTAGTAAGGATTAGAAGAGGAGAGGAGAAGCAAGTAAGGGAAGAGAAGAGAGATGAGGAGAGGAAAAGTAAGGAAAAGACGAGAGGAGAAGAGGACAGGATGGGAAAACAAGGAAGAGAAGAGTGAAGAGGACAATTAAGGAAGAGAGGAGCAGAGAAGAGAGAAGTAAGGACTAAAAGAGTGGAGAGGAGAAGTAAGTAATAGAAGAGAGCAGAAGTGAAAAGATTAGAGGTGAGGAGAAGTAAGGAAGAGAAGAGAGGAGAGGAGAAGTAAGGAAGAAAGGAGATTAGCGGAGAGGAGAATTAAGGAAGAGAGGGGAGGAGAGGAGAGCAGAAGAAAGGAAGAGAAGAGAGGAGAAGAGAGGAGAAATAAGGAAGAGATGATAGGAGAAGAGATGAGAGGAGATGAGAGGAGAACTAAGGAAGAGAGTAGAAAAGAAGAGAGGAGAGGGGAGAAGAATTAAGGAGGAAAGGATAGGAGAGGAGAAGTAACGAAGAGAGGAGTGGATAAGAGAGGAGAAGTAAGGAGTAGAAGAGATGACAGCAGAAGTAAGGAACAGAAGAGAGGAGAAGAGAGGAGAGGAGAAGAAAGGAAGAGAGGAGATGAGTAGTAAGGAAGAGAGGAGCGGAGAAGAGAGGAGTAGTAAGGATTAGAAGAGGAGAGGAGAAGCAAGTAAGGGAAGAGAAGAGAGATGAGGAGAGGAAAAGTAAGGAAAAGACGAGAGGAGAAGAGAGAAGAGGACAGGATGGGAAAACAAGGAAGAGAAGAGTGAAGAGGACAATTAAGGAAGAGAGGAGCAGAGAAGAGAGAAGTAAGGACTAAAAGAGTGGAGAGGAGAAGTAAGTAATAGAAGAGAGCAGAAGTGAAAAGATTAGAGGTGAGGAGAAGTAAGGAAGAGAAGAGAGGAGAGGAGAAGTAAGGAAGAAAGGAGATTAGCGGAGAGGAGAATTAAGGAAGAGAGGGGAGGAGAGGAGAGCAGAAGAAAGGAAGAGAAGAGAGGAGAAGAGAGGAGAAATAAGGAAGAGATGATAGGAGAAGAGATGAGAGGAGATGAGAGGAGAACTAAGGAAGAGAGTAGAAAAGAAGAGAGGAGAGGGGAGAAGAATTAAGGAGGAAAGGATAGGAGAGGAGAAGTAACGAAGAGAGGAGTGGATAAGAGAGGAGAAGTAAGGAGTAGAAGAGATGACAGCAGAAGTAAGGAACAGAAGAGAGGAGAAGAGAGGAGAGGAGAAGAAAGGAAGAGAAGAGAGGAGAGAGTAGAAGAGAAGAGAAGAGAGGAGAGGAGATGAGAGGAGAGAGGAGCGGAGAAGAGAGGAGTAGTGAGGATTAGAAGAGGAGAGGAGAAGCAAGTAAGGGAAGAGAAGAGAGATGAGGAGAGGAAAAGTAAGGAAAAGACGAGAGGAGAAGAGAGAAGAGGACAGGATGGGAAAACAAGGAAGAGAAGAGTGAAGAGGACAATTAAGGAAGAGAGGAGCAGAGAAGAGAGAAGTAAGGACTAAAAGAGTGGAGAGGAGAAGTAAGTAATAGAAGAGAGCAGAAGTGAAAAGATTAGAGGTGAGGAGAAGTAAGGAAGAGAAGAGAGGAGAGGAGAAGTAAGGAAGAAAGGAGATTAGCGGAGAGGAGAATTAAGGAAGAGAGGGGAGGAGAGGAGAGCAGAAGAAAGGAAGAGAAGAGAGGAGAAGAGAGGAGAAATAAGGAAGAGATGATAGGAGAAGAGATGAGAGGAGATGAGAGGAGAACTAAGGAAGAGAGTAGAAAAGAAGAGAGGAGAGGGGAGAAGAATTAAGGAGGAAAGGATAGGAGAGGAGAAGTAACGAAGAGAGGAGTGGATAAGAGAGGAGAAGTAAGGAGTAGAAGAGATGACAGCAGAAGTAAGGAACAGAAGAGAGGAGAAGAGAGGAGAGGAGAAGAAAGGAAGAGAAGAGAGGAGATGAGTAGTGAGAGGAGAAGAGAAGAGAGGAGAGGAGAGGAGAGAAGAAAGTAAGAGAAGAGAGTAGTGAGGATTAGAAGAGGAGAGGAGAAGCAAGTAAGGGAAGAGAAGAGAGATGAGGAGAGGAAAAGTAAGGAAAAGACGAGAGGAGAAGAGAGAAGAGGACAGGATGGGAAAACAAGGAAGAGAAGAGTGAAGAGGACAATTAAGGAAGAGAGGAGCAGAGAAGAGAGAAGTAAGGACTAAAAGAGTGGAGAGGAGAAGTAAGTAATAGAAGAGAGCAGAAGTGAAAAGATTAGAGGTGAGGAGAAGTAAGGAAGAGAAGAGAGGAGAGGAGAAGTAAGGAACAGAAGAGAGGAGAAGAGAGGAGAGGAGAATTAAGGAAGAGAGGGGAGGAGAGGAGAGCAGAAGAAAGGAAGAGAAGAGAGGAGAAGAGAGGAGAAATAAGGAAGAGATGATAGGAGAAGAGATGAGAGGAGATGAGAGGAGAACTAAGGAAGAGAGTAGAAAAGAAGAGAGGAGAGGGGAGAAGAATTAAGGAGGAAAGGATAGGAGAGGAGAAGTAACGAAGAGAGGAGTGGATAAGAGAGGAGAAGTAAGGAGTAGAAGAGATGACAGCAGAAGTAAGGAACAGAAGAGAGGAGCGGAGAAGAGAGGAGAACTAAGGAAGAGAGTAGAAAAGAAGAGAGGAGAAATAAGGAAGAGATGATAGGAGAGGAGATGAGAAGAAGAGAGGAGCGGAGAAGAGAGGAGTAGTGAGGATTAGAAGAGGAGAGGAGAAGCAAGTAAGGGAAGAGAAGAGAGATGAGGAGAGGAAAAGTAAGGAAAAGACGAGAGGAGAAGAGAGAAGAGGACAGGATGGGAAAACAAGGAAGAGAAGAGTGAAGAGGACAATTAAGGAAGAGAGGAGCAGAGAAGAGAGAAGTAAGGACTAAAAGAGTGGAGAGGAGAAGTAAGTAATAGAAGAGAGCAGAAGTGAAAAGATTAGAGGTGAGGAGAAGTAAGGAAGAGAAGAGAGGAGAGGAGAAGTAAGGAAGAAAGGAGATTAGCGGAGAGGAGAATTAAGGAAGAGAGGGGAGGAGAGGAGAGCAGAAGAAAGGAAGAGAAGAGAGGAGAAGAGAGGAGAAATAAGGAAGAGATGATAGGAGAAGAGATGAGAGGAGATGAGAGGAGAACTAAGGAAGAGAGTAGAAAAGAAGAGAGGAGAGGGGAGAAGAATTAAGGAGGAAAGGATAGGAGAGGAGAAGTAACGAAGAGAGGAGTGGATAAGAGAGGAGAAGTAAGGAGTAGAAGAGATGACAGCAGAAGTAAGGAACAGAAGAGAGGAGAAGAGAGGGGAGGAGAAGAAAGAAGAGAAGAGGAGAAGAGAAGAGAGGAGAAGAAAGGAAGAGAAGAGAGGAGAAGAGAGGAGAAATAAGGAAGAGATGATAGGAGAAGAGAGGAGAGGAGAAGCAAGTAAGGGAAGAGAAGAGAGATGAGGAGAGGAAAAGTAAGGAAAAGACGAGAGGAGAAGAGAGAAGAGGACAGGATGGGAAAACAAGGAAGAGAAGAGTGAAGAGGACAATTAAGGAAGAGAGGAGCAGAGAAGAGAGAAGTAAGGACTAAAAGAGTGGAGAGGAGAAGTAAGTAATAGAAGAGAGCAGAAGTGAAAAGATTAGAGGTGAGGAGAAGTAAGGAAGAGAAGAGAGGAGAGGAGAAGTAAGGAAGAAAGGAGATTAGCGGAGAGGAGAATTAAGGAAGAGAGGGGAGGAGAGGAGAGCAGAAGAAAGGAAGAGAAGAGAGGAGAAGAGAGGAGAAATAAGGAAGAGATGATAGGAGAAGAGATGAGAGGAGATGAGAGGAGAACTAAGGAAGAGAGTAGAAAAGAAGAGAGGAGTGGATAAGAGAGGAGAAGTAAGGAGTAGAAGAGATGACAGCAGAAGTAAGGAACAGAAGAGAGGAGAAGAAAGGAAGAGAAGAGAGGAGATGAGTAGTAAGGAAGAGAGGAGCGGAGAAGAGAGGAGTAGTAAGGATTAGAAGAGGAGAGGAGAAGCAAGTAAGGGAAGAGAAGAGAGATGAGGAGAGGAAAAGTAAGGAAAAGACGAGAGGAGAAGAGAGAAGAGGACAGGATGGGAAAACAAGGAAGAGAAGAGTGAAGAGGACAATTAAGGAAGAGAGGAGCAGAGAAGAGAGAAGTAAGGACTAAAAGAGTGGAGAGGAGAAGTAAGTAATAGAAGAGAGCAGAAGTGAAAAGATTAGAGGTGAGGAGAAGTAAGGAAGAGAAGAGAGGAGAGGAGAAGTAAGGAAGAAAGGAGATTAGCGGAGAGGAGAATTAAGGAAGAGAGGGGAGGAGAGGAGAGCAGAAGAAAGGAAGAGAAGAGAGGAGAAGAGAGGAGAAATAAGGAAGAGATGATAGGAGAAGAGATGAGAGGAGATGAGAGGAGAACTAAGGAAGAGAGTAGAAAAGAAGAGAGGAGAGGGCGAAGAATTAAGGAGGAAAGGATAGGAGAGGAGAAGTAACGAAGAGAGGAGTGGATAAGAGAGGAGAAGTAAGGAGTAGAAGAGATGACAGCAGAAGTAAGGAACAGAAGAGAGGAGAAGAGAGGAGAGGAGAAGAAAGGAAGAGAAGAGATGAGTAGTAAGGAAGAGAGGAGCGGAGAAGAGAGGAGTAGTAAGGATTAGAAGAGAGAGGAGTAGTAAGGATTAGAAGAGGAGAGGAGAAGCAAGTAAGGGAAGAGAAGAGAGATGAGGAGAGGAAAAGTAAGGAAAAGACGAGAGGAGAAGAGAGAAGAGGACAGGATGGGAAAACAAGGAAGAGAAGAGTGAAGAGGACAATTAAGGAAGAGAGGAGCAGAGAAGAGAGAAGTAAGGACTAAAAGAGTGGAGAGGAGAAGTAAGTAATAGAAGAGAGCAGAAGTGAAAAGATTAGAGGTGAGAAGTAAGGAAGAGAAGAGAGGAGAGGAGAAGTAAGGAAGAAAGGAGATTAGCGGAGAGGAGAATTAAGGAAGAGAGGGGAGGAGAGGAGAGCAGAAGAAAGGAAGAGAAGAGAGAAGAGGACAATTAAGGAAGAGATGATAGGAGAAGAGATGAGAGGAGATGAGAGGAGAACTAAGGAAGAGAGTAGAAAAGAAGAGAGGAGAGGGGAGAAGAATTAAGGAGGAAAGGATAGGAGAGGAGAAGTAACGAAGAGAGGAGTGGATAAGAGAGGAGAAGTAAGGAGTAGAAGAGATGACAGCAGAAGTAAGGAACAGAAGAGAGGAGAAGAGAGGAGAGGAGAAGAAAGGAAGAGAAGAGAGGAGATGAGTAGTAAGGAAGAGAGGAGCGGAGAAGAGAGGAGTAGTAAGGATTAGAAGGAGAGGAGAAGCAAGTAAGGGAAGAGAAGAGAGATGAGGAGAGGAAAAGTAAGGAAAAGACGAGAGGAGAAGAGGAGAGGAGAAGCAAGGAAGAGAAGAGTGAAGAGGACAATTAAGGAAGAGAGGAGCAGAGAAGAGAGAAGTAAGGACTAAAAGAGTGGAGAGGAGAAGTAAGTAATAGAAGAGAGCAGAAGTGAAAAGATTAGAGGTGAGGAGAAGTAAGGAAGAGAGGAGCGGAGAAGAGAGGAGTAGTGAGGATTAGAAGAGGAGAGGAGAAGCAAGTAAGGGAAGAGAAGAGAGATGAGGAGAGGAAAAGTAAGGAAAAGACGAGAGGAGAAGAGAGAAGAGGAGGAGATGGGAAAATAAGGAGGGAGAAGAGGAAGAGGACAAATTAAGGAAGAGAGGAGCAGAGAAAGAGAGTAGTAAAGGAGGAAAAGAGAGGAGAGAGAAAGAAGTAAGTAATAGAAGAGAGAGAGTGAAAGATAGTAGAGGGAGAGGAGAAGTAAGGAAGAGAAGAGAGGAGAGGAGAAGTAAGGAAGAAAGGAGATTAGCGGAGAGGAAAATTAAGGAAAGAGGAGAGGAGAGATGAGAGAGGAAGAGCAGAAGTAAAGGAAGAGAATGGAGAGGAGAAGAGAGAGGAAGAAGGAAGAGATGATAGGAGAAGAGGGAGGAGGGAGAGGGAGATGAGAGGAGGAAAAATAAGGAAGAGAGTAGAAAAGAGAGAGGAGAGGGGAGAAGAATTAAGGAGGAAAAGAATAGGAGAGGAGAAGTAACGAAGAGAGGAGTGGATAAGAGAGGAGAAGTAAGGAGTAGAAGAGATGACAGCAGAAGTAAGGAACAGAAGAGAGGAGAAGAGAGGAGAGGAGAAGAAAGGAAGAGAGGAGATGAGTAGTAAGGAAGAGAGGAGCGGAGAAGAGAGGAGTAGTAAGGATTAGAAGAGGAGAGGAGAAGCAAGTAAGGGAAGAGAAGAGAGATGAGGAGAGGAAAAGTAAGGAAAGACGAGAGGAGAAGAGAGAAGAGGACAGGATGGGAAAACAAGGAAGAGAAGAGTGAAGAGGACAATTAAGGAAGAGAGGAGCAGAGAAGAGAGAAGTAAGGACTAAAAGAGTGGAGAGGAGAAGTAAGTAATAGAAGAGAGCAGAAGTGAAAAGATTAGAGGTGAGGAGAAGTAAGGAAGAGAAGAGAGGAGAGGAGAAGTAAGGAAGAAAGGAGATTAGCGGAGAGGAGAATTAAGGAAGAGAGGGGAGGAGAGGAGAGCAGAAGAAAGGAAGAGAAGAGAGGAGAAGAGAGGAGAAATAAGGAAGAGATGATAGGAGAAGAGATGAGAGGAGATGAGAGGAGAACTAAGGAAGAGAGTAGAAAAGAAGAGAGGAGAGGGGAGAAGAATTAAGGAGGAAAGGATAGGAGAGGAGAAGTAACGAAGAGAGGAGTGGATAAGAGAGGAGAAGTAAGGAGTAGAAGAGATGACAGCAGAAGTAAGGAACAGAAGAGAGGAGAAGAGAGGAGAGGAGAAGAAAGGAAGAGAAGAGAGGAGATGAGTAGTAAGGAAGAGAGGAGCGGAGAAGAGAGGAGTAGTAAGGATTAGAAGAGGAGAGGAGAAGCAAGTAAGGGAAGAGAAGAGAGATGAGGAGAGGAAAAGTAAGGAAAAGACGAGAGGAGAAGAGAGAAGAGGACAGGATGGGAAAACAAGGAAGAGAAGAGTGAAGAGGACAATTAAGGAAGAGAGGAGCAGAGAAGAGAGAAGTAAGGACTAAAAGAGTGGAGAGGAGAAGTAAGTAATAGAAGAGAGCAGAAGTGAAAAGATTAGAGGTGAGGAGAAGAAAGGAAGAGAAGAGAGGAGAAGTAAAAAACAAAGGTGATAAGCGGACACGAGAATTAAGGAAGAGAGGGGAGGAGAGGAGAGCAGAAGAAAGGAAGGGAAGAGAAGAGAGGAGAAATAAGGAAGAGATGATAGGAGAAGAGATGAGAGGAGATGAGAGGAGAACTAAGGAAGAGAGTAGAAAAGAAGAGAGGAGAGGGGAGAAGAATTAAGGAGGAAAGGATAGGAGAGGAGAAGTAACGAAGAGAGGAGTGGATAAGAGAGGAGAAGTAAGGAGTAGAAGAGATGACAGCAGAAGTAAGGAACAGAAGAGAGGAGAAGAAAGGAAGAGAAGAGAGGAGATGAGTAGTAAGGAAGAGAGGAGCGGAGAAGAGAGGAGTAGTAAGGATTAGAAGAGGAGAAGCAAGTAAGGGAAGAGAAGAGAGATGAGGAGAGGAAAAGTAAGGAAAAGACGAGAGGAGAAGAGAGAAGAGGACAGGATGGGAAAACAAGGAAGAGAAGAGTGAAGAGGACAATTAAGGAAGAGAGGAGCAGAGAAGAGAGAAGTAAGGACTAAAAGAGTGGAGAGGAGAAGTAAGTAATAGAAGAGAGCAGAAGTGAAAAGATTAGAGGTGAGGAGAAGTAAGGAAGAGAAGAGAGGAGAGGAGAAGTAAGGAAGAAAGGAGATTAGCGGAGAGGAGAAGAGAGGGAGAAAGAGAGAGCGGAGGAGAGGAGAGCAGAAGAGAGGAGAGGAGAAGAGAGGAGAAATAAGGAAGAGATGATAGGAGAAGAGATGAGAGGAGATGAGAGGAGAACTAAGGAAGAGAGTAGAAAAGAAGAGAGGAGAGGGGAGAAGAATTAAGGAGGAAAGGATAGGAGAGGAGAAGTAACGAAGAGAGGAGTGGATAAGAGAGGAGAAGTAAGGAGTAGAAGAGATGACAGCAGAAGTAAGGAACAGAAGAGAGGAGAAGAGAGGAGAGGAGAAGAAAGAAGAGAAGAGAGGAGATGAGTAGTAAGGAAGAGAGGAGCGGAGAAAGAGGAGGAGTAGTGAGGATTAGAAGAGGAGAGGAGAAGCAAGTAAGGAAGAGAAGAGAGATGAGGAGAGGAAAAGTAAGGAAAAGACGAGAGGAGAAGAGAGAAGAGGACAGGATGGGAAAACAAGGAAGAGAAGAGTGAAGAGGACAATTAAGGAAGAGAGGAGCAGAGAAGAGAGAAGTAAGGACTAAAAGAGTGGAGAGGAGAAGTAAGTAATAGAAGAGAGCAGAAGTGAAAAGATTAGAGGTGAGGAGAAGTAAGGAAGAGAAGAGAGGAGAAGAGAGAAGTAAGGAAGAAAGGAGATTAGCGGAGAGGAGAATTAAGGAAGAGAGGGGAGGAGAGGAGAGCAGAAGAAAGAGAAGAGAGGAGAAGAGAGGAGAAATAAGGAAGAGATGATAGGAGAAGAGATGAGAGGAGATGAGAGGAGAACTAAGGAAGAGAAGAGAGGAGAGGGGAGAAGAATTAAGGAGGAAAGGATAGGAGAGGAGAAGTAACGAAGAGAGGAGTGGATAAGAGAGGAGAAGTAAGGAGTAGAAGAGATGACAGCAGAAGTAAGGAACAGAAGAGAGGAGAAGAGAGGAGAGGAGAAGAAAGGAAGAGAAGAGAGGAGTAGCAAGGATTAGAAGAGGAGAGGAGAAGCAAGTAAGGGAAGAGAAGAGAGATGAGAGGAAAAGTAAGGAAAAGACGAGAGGAGAAGAGAGAAGAGGACAGGATGGAAAAAAAAAAGAAAGAGAAGAGTGAAGAGGACAATTAAGGAAGAGAGGAGCAGAGAAGAGAGAAGTAAGGACTAAAAGAGTGGAGAGGAGAAGTAAGTAATAGAAGAGAGCAGAAGTGAAAAGATTAGAGGTGAGGAGAATTAAGGAAGAGAGGGGAGGAGAGGAGAGCAGAAGAAAGGAAGAGAAGAGAGGAGAAGAGAGGAGAAATAAGGAAGAGATGATAGGAGAAGAGATGAGAGGAGATGAGAGGAGAACTAAGGAAGAGAGTAGAAAAGAAGAAGAGAGGAGAGGGGAGAAGAATTAAGGAGGAAAGGATAGGAGAGGAGAAGTAACGAAGAGAGGAGTGGATAAGAGAGGAGAAGTAAGGAGTAGAAGAGATGACAGCAGAAGTAAGGAACAGAAGAGAGGAGAAGAAAGGAAGAGAAGAGAGGAGATGAGTAGTAAGGAAGAGAGGAGCGGAGAAGAGAGGAGTAGTAAGGATTAGAAGAGGAGAGGAGAAGCAAGTAAGGGAAGAGAAGAGAGATGAGGAGAGGAAAAGTAAGGAAAAGACGAGAGGAGAAGAGAGAAGAGGACAGGATGGGAAAACAAGGAAGAGAAGAGTGAAGAGGACAATTAAGGAAGAGAGGAGCAGAGAAGAGAGAAGTAAGGACTAAAAGAGTGGAGAGGAGAAGTAAGTAATAGAAGAGAGCAGAAGTGAAAAGATTAGAGGTGAGGAGAAGTAAGGAAGAGAAGAGAGGAGAGGAGAAGTAAGGAAGAAAGGAGATTAGCGGAGAGGAGAATTAAGGAAGAGAGGGGAGGAGAGGAGAGCAGAAGAGAAGGAAGAGAAGAGAGAGGAGAAGAGAGAGGAGAAATAAGGAAGAGATGATAGGAGAAGAGATGAGAGGAGATGAGAGGAGAACTAAGGAAGAGAGTAGAAAAGAAGAGAGGAGAGGGGAGAAGAATTAAGGAGGAAAGGATAGGAGAGGAGAAGTAACGAAGAGAGGAGTGGATAAGAGAGGAGAAGTAAGGAGTAGAAGAGATGACAGCAGAAGTAAGGAACAGAAGAGAGGAGAAGAGAGGAGAGGAGGAGAAAGGAAGAGAAGAGAGGAGATGAGTAGTAAGGAAGAGAGGAGCGGAGAAGAGAGGAGTAGTGAGGATTAGAAGAGGAGAGGAGAAGCAAGTAAGGGAAGAGAAGAGAGATGAGGAGAGGAAAAGTAAGGAAAAGACGAGAGGAGAAGAGAGAAGAGGACAGGATGGGAAAACAAGGAAGAGAAGAGTGAAGAGGACAATTAAGGAAGAGAGGAGCAGAGAAGAGAGAAGTAAGGACTAAAAGAGTGGAGAGGAGAAGTAAGTAATAGAAGAGAGCAGAAGTGAAAAGATTAGAGGTGAGAAGTAAGGAAGAGAGGAGAGGAGAAGTAAGGAAGAAAGGAGATTAGCGGAGAGGAGAATTAAGGAAGAGAGGGGAGGAGAGGAGAGCAGAAGAAAGGAAGAGAAGAGAGGAGAAGAGAGGAGAAATAAGGAAGAGATGATAGGAGAAGAGATGAGAGGAGAACTAAGGAAGAGAGTAGAAAAGAAGAGAGGAGAGGGGAGAAGAATTAAGGAGGAAAGGATAGGAGAGGAGAAGTAACGAAGAGAGGAGTGGATAAGAGAGGAGAAGTAAGGAGTAGAAGAGATGACAGCAGAAGTAAGGAACAGAAGAGAGGAGAAGAGAGGAGAGGAGAAGAAAGGAAGAGAAGAGAGGAGATGAGTAGTAAGGAAGAGAGGAGCGGAGAAGAGAGGAGTAGTAAGGATTAGAAGAGGAGAGGAGAAGCAAGTAAGGGAAGAGAAGAGAGATGAGGAGAGGAAAAGTAAGGAAAAGACGAGAGGAGAAGAGAGAAGAGGACAGGATGGGAAAACAAGGAAGAGAAGAGTGAAGAGGACAATTAAGGAAGAGAGGAGCAGAGAAGAGAGAAGTAAGGACTAAAAGAGTGGAGAGGAGAAGTAAGTAATAGAAGAGAGCAGAAGTGAAAAGATTAGAGGTGAGGAGAAGTAAGGAAGAGAAGAGAGGAGAGGAGAAGTAAGGAAGAAAGGAGATTAGCGGAGAGGAGAATTAAGGAAGAGAGGGGAGGAGAGGAGAGCAGAAGAAAGGAAGAGAAGAGAGGAGAAGAGAGGAGAAATAAGGAAGAGATGATAGGAGAAGAGATGAGAGGAGATGAGAGGAGAACTAAGGAAGAGAGTAGAAAAGAAGAGAGGAGAGGGGAGAAGAATTAAGGAGGAAAGGATAGGAGAGGAGAAGTAACGAAGAGAGGAGTGGATAAGAGAGGAGAAGTAAGGAGTAGAAGAGATGACAGCAGAAGTAAGGAACAGAAGAGAGGAGAAGAGAGGGGAGGAGAAGAAAGGAAGAGAAGAGAGGAGATGAGTAGTAAGGAAGAGAGGAGCGGAGAAGAGAGGAGTAGTAAGGATTAGAAGAGGAGAGGAGAAGCAAGTAAGGGAAGAGAAGAGAGATGAGAGGAAAAGTAAGGAAAAGACGAGAGGAGAAGAGAGAAGAGGACAGGATGGGAAAACAAGGAAGAGTGAAGAGGACAATTAAGGAAGAGAGGAGCAGAGAAGAGAGAAGTAAGGACTAAAAGAGTGGAGAGGAGAAGTAAGTAATAGAAGAGAGCAGAAGTGAAAAGATTAGAGGTGAGGAGAAGTAAGGAAGAGAAGAGAGGAGAGGAGAGGAGATTAAGGAAGAGAGGGGAGGAGAGGAGAGCAGAAATAAGGAAGAGAAGAGAGGAGAAGAGAGGAGAAATAAGGAAGAGAGTTAGGAGAAGAGATGAGAGGAG